>NW_010300376.1:41773-87710 GCF_000700745.2 Antrostomus carolinensis | reverse complement strand
CCCCTACCATTCTGTGATTCTGTGATTAAAATAATATTTTGTCAATAAACTACAATACATATTTTTTGTTAATTATATGAATGTAAATTAATTTCCTTTCAAATTACTCGAACCTCCTGCATATACCCATGGTAGACATTGAACTTGATTAAGGTTCAAGGAAATTTTAAGGACAAAAATTTCTTCCAAGTGATTACTTAAGAACTACTTCTTTATATGTTCATTATTTGAGACAAAGAATCACATGGATCATGTTATCAAACATTTGTAATGAAGATATAACACATATAATGTGTTAAAATATGATGGATATAACATTAATAAATTAAGCCTTTCCACAAATTAATTCTGATGTCTCAGAGATTTGCTTTTTAAGGAATAAAATTCTGAACATAGAACATAATTTTTAAGTAATTAAATTCTACATTCAGAATTTTATTCCCCTTCTTATAGGGGAAAAAAATGTGCAATTGCAGCCCAGAAAGCCAGTTGTATCTTGGGCTGCATAAAAAGAAGTGTGTCCAGCAGGTCAAGGGGGGTGGTTGTCCCATCTACTCTGCACTGGTGAGATCCCACCTGGAGTACTGGATCCAGCTCTGGAGTTCTCAGCACAGGAAAGACATGAACCTGTTGGAGCAGGTCCAGGGGAGGGCCACAAAGATGATGAGAGGGTGGTGAGACATAGGAACAGGTTGTGGATGCCCCATCCTTGGAAGTGTTCGAGGTCATGTTAGATGGGACTTTGAGTAGCTTAACCTAGTGAAAGATGTCCCTGCCCATGTCAGGGGGGTTGGACTAGATGGTCTTTAATGTTCCTTCCAACCCAAACTATTCCATGATTCTGTGATTTTATGATTTTTCTATTTATAACTGTCAATCATTTTTTTGTCAGAAAATACTAAAAGCAATAGAGAAGAAATTAAAAACCAAAGGTATATAAATAAACTACTCAATCTTTCTTATCACAGGTTTGTACTTCTGGTTTTTTTTGACTGGGAGACAGGGAATGTTTATCCAAGAGAAAATGAAGAATAACCAGCAAGTAGATAATAATTTACTCCTATTTTTTTTTCTAAAATAATAAAGAGTATTTTAAACACTTTGACAAATTAAACCTTATTTGAATGATTATACAATTATATGATTATAAAGAGAGACTATAAAATATGAAAGAGTATAATTCAACAAAATATAGACTGTGCCAAGGTGGTTCACTGAAGTCATAGGATCATAGAATGCTTTGGGTAGAAAGAAACTAAAGAAACCTTTAAAGACTATTTAGTCCAACCCCCTTGCCATGGGCAGGGACATCTTTCACTACTTTAGATTACTCAAAGCCCATCCTACCTGAACTTCAGTACTTGGAGTATAACATACTTTCCATCACAAATAAATTTATTATAATCTGGAAAATTAATTTTACCTGGTTGAAGCACTCTATCCTTGGTAAATATGTTATTTAAGGGGTAAATATTTCATTTTGTGAAAATAATATTTCACTGAGAATGAAGTTGAAGGGTAATATTTTATCTTGTGTACATAAAAATAAATAAATTGTGTTTAAATTTAATATACCTTTAACTCCTTCATGAGTTGTGGAAAAAAAATGGAACTTGTTTTAAAGATATTTGTGAAGACCTTAGATCATAAGCCTTAATAAACTACAGATCCTGAAAACAGCCTTCTGACAATGATTTCAGAGTTATCATCTTTGGTTTTAATCTAACATTTTACTCTAGTGCTCAGGCTGTTCATGGTCTCCTACACTGATCCTTCTCCTTATTTCCATTTCTATTAGAATAAAGTGAGAAAAAGGGTGAGGAAAAACTATAAAAAAAATCTCCTGTTGAACAAGCAGGTTTCATAAGGAGGCATATTTCAGTCTTCAGATGCTATTTATCAAGTAATCTTCAAATAATTAAATATTTTTTTTTAATTTCAAGTTCCACTTATTCACATCCAAGTCATAATATATATGTAACTATAGTGATGCTAGAATTATAGCTATATAGCTATAAAGACCACTGTACCAATAATGAGATGGAAGATTCTGTCCATTGAGACTAACAAGAAAACATCCACAAATTACAATTTATAACAAATAACTTTACAACTCAGTTCTGATGTTTAAAATACATACTTTTTAAAATTTAGATACATAGTCTATCGAACTCTTTTCTATTTATGTAAGCAAAAATACATTCCAGTCTAATAGCTGCTAGCCAGATTTTCAGCAGAACTCAACACTCTTAGATAAGTGATACAAAAAGCTGAACAGACTAAAATCCATAAATTATTATTTTTTTGTTTGAAAAAAAATGTGTCATTGTATACAGGATCAAAATTCTATTAAGTATCTAATTATTTGGCTAAGATTTTCGTTTCAAGTGGATGTGTGTACATGTGCTGCTCCCTGTAACTGTGTTACGAGCAGTGAGCTCCAGGCTGAAATGTCTTTGAATTTTCTGAAACAGGTCTAGAGATAATCCCTTTAAACCACAGAAATATCTCAAATAACAACTTGACTCTAGACTATGAGAGCTGAAATGTATTTTTTCATTCTTTTTATAGAGAATGTTGTCAACATTGTTGTAAACAGTAAATGTCAACTTTGTACAATCAACTTTATCACAGCTACTTCTGGTGTCCAAACAAGCTGCATATGTCTGTAGAGATGAAAGACACTACACATTTGATTACTTTCATTTAAAAAATTATTAATACCTTCTTTATCGAAGTGTTAATTAGACACTATATTTCTGAGATGAGATACTTTGATTACTACATATTTTGCAATTAAATCCACTTTTAATTTTTTTTTTACGTTTTGAGTGACATAATTATGTAGAGAGAATGCATATGCTGGTACCAAATGTCCTCTGCAAAGACTACAACTCTACAAAGGTTTCAATTTGAGTCTACATCTAAAAAGTACAATTCTTCCCTCTGTTCTCTTCTCCTCTGGTTTTTGGACAGATGTTACACTCTTTGTATAGAAGTGTGCACATAGTAACACACTACTACTGTTCTTACAATAAATAAGTGTATGTATTTTTGTATACATTTTTTTTGTACTTCCTCAGAAAAATTTGGTATCAATGGAGTCATATATCACAATCCAACAGCAAAATAATTCTGTGACAAATTTTGACTAGAAGTTGACTATGATTGATAGCAAAGTGATTTTTTCTATAAGATAAAGTATGTGTTTTAAAAAATAAAGTAACATTAGGAAAATTATTTGTGTCTTTGAAACGATCTTTCTATTTAAAATGTTAAGATGTTATCTATAATGAATTTGCTTTTAGTAGGCAGTATTTTTTTATTTTAAATCAGGTAAAATGGTAGATTTACATTATAGGATCAAAAAATACTAAAGCAGAGTAAAATCAGTAGCATGGACTAGTCGCAGCATTGGGTGTATCTCACAGCAAGAGATAACAAATGTAAATGCAAAATCTGTTAGACTACTGACTACAAAAAATTTGTGGAGATGAGAAAAGAAACAGGAGCTTGATGCATTCCTCCTTTTTCTCGAAGCTTAGTAAAAGAAAGATGGAAAGATTATTATTATTAATATTTAAGATGCTTTTTTTAAAACACTTTTGCAAGCTAAATCTCTCCTTCTATCTGCATTTCTACATCAATTATTGCAATAAGAAGTGAGGAAGTGTACCATATATTTTGTTGATTTTATCTTTTCCTAGCAGTTTCTGTTATTGGGAGTTGTATAATCATTCTTGATTTTCTTTTGAAAGACTATTTCCCTGTAAAATTTCTATTTAGGAGTCATTGAACCAGCCTTGACAGTGAAAAGTATTGGACCAGTGTCTGAAGAAAATACTAGTTGATCTTACTGAGAATAGCAACATGGATATAAATATGTTCCATAGGCTTTTTGCTTTGCCTTAAATGTTTTAATTTATAACAAAATTTGTGCTTGCTCAGTAATGTAATTTTTAAATCATTGAAAAGTTAAAAGTTATAATATTAAAAATTAGTTTGAAAAAGCAGAATCTATGCAACTAAAAAGTTGAGATTAAAAAAAGAGGAAAACTAGAGAATTAGAAACCTTTATCTTGGATTTTTAGCTGAGAAAGCATTTCAATTACATGTGCCATTTAAAAAGTTTTTGTACTGTTTTTTTTTATTATTAGGTTTAAAAGAAGGCTTAAAGGAAAAATATGCCAGTATTGTGTGATTGCTCTTTTAAGAAAAAAAAATAATTAAATTTGAACTTTCTTTCCTTATTGTTAAAGTGTTTGATTTTTTTGTTTCATTTTCACTTAATATTAATGGAAGTTCAGATAAAGAATAAATTTTCATACCAGATTTTAATATACATATACAGAAAACAGGTAATATTCCACACAGAATGTTTCATTTTGTCTGGATATTGAAAAAATAACTCACTGTTGATTTTTTTTTTAATTAATTATTTTAAAGTAAACGAGATACTAAGGTTATGAGTTTTTTGTCAAAATAATAAAGTCCCAACATAGACCAAGGGATTATATTTGTTTCCTGACAGTGATGGTAGGTGAAGCTGACATGTGAAAATTCAGGCCTTCATTTTCTAGAAGATCAAACTGACTCTGATGAGGATGTAGAGCAGGAAAAATATAAAAAAATAAAAAACCAAAACCAACTTATTTCCTGAGGTTATAATTATTTGCCTATTTGTGTTTCTTGTCTCTTCAATTCACTAGTCATTGACATATAGAGAAGAAGAAATGGCTTGTTGTTTGTCACAGGACATAGGAATTATTTATCCAAAAATTTAACCTTGATAATTCAGAATGGGCTTTTGTTATGATTTGTTTATCTGAATTAAATCAAAAATTGAGAGACCAATAAGGTAATATAGTGAGATGGTTATAAATTATATCTTTAATATTTTTGTATGAATATGCACTTGCAGTTCCTGCTATTTATAAATCTATTTTTCCTTCATTTTAACACTAGTTTTGCCACATCTCTGGTCCTGAGTTACCTGCCATCTTGAATCATTAATTATCATATATTCACTGAAGTTTTCTGTTACTAGAAATCTTGACATACAATTGCAACTTGACAGTCCAGTACTGTTAATCTGACAGTTTTACTGATCTTCTCTGTTTCTTTCTTCTCTGTTTTCTTATAAAGAATAAATTATATTATTTAGATAGAGGCCAAGAAATTGAGATGTTATCAACTGTGAAAATAAATGGATTAGGAATATGTTATATATATTTCATCTGTTCTGTATTTTCCTTTTCTACTTGAGAATTTAAGGTATTATAACTTTAGGATGTATCAGACAAAATGAATCAGGGATCAATCCCAACAGGCATTCAGTATCAGACCATTCAGTTTTGGATGGGAAAAGATTTTAATCATAAGGAAAAAGTCCTAGTCTGTACTAGGTGACAAGTTTAATTTATGAACACAGTGTAGCTAGCTGGATTATAATATGAATTTGACTACAGTTGGTACTCTATCAGTTTCTTAGTTGTGTACTTCATGGATTTAATTTACTTCTTAAGTTACCACAGTGGAGTCTAAATAATTTTTTTCATTCTCCTTGTCCAATTCCTACCCTTATCCCTTCTAGGATCTATTTAAATGTAAATGTCAGTATATTCCATGATTTGCTCTTTGTCTTACTTCAGGGTAGCAAACATGAGTGGGCTACAGATGTGAAAACGAGGTAATATTCTGAAGGAGTAATTAATTTTGAAGACAGATGAGAAGGGGAGTGCTAAACAGAAAAATTATGGGTAAAAAAAAAGGGGAGTAACAGAAAAAAAAAAAAAGCTGAAATCCTGACTTGATTGAAGTAAGTATTAGAACTTTCTATGCTTTCTTCAAGCCAGGATTTCACTTATCTTGCCTATTTTACATTTTCTAAAACCAAAGAGCTACCCTGAGTTCAAGCCAGCAGAAAACATGCTGATATAAATATGAATGTGGTTTTAATTACAGCAAAGAATATAAGGGATTTTTTTTTTTTTTTTTTTGGGGAGGTAAGTTGGATATTCAGGAAGGAATAGAACAAGCTTTTTTTAAAAAAAATAAATTTTAAATTTCACACTGGCAGTAACAAATACTTAGTTCGCCCTCTTCTATTTTGTCATATTTTGCCTGTACAAAAGGATGCTTAATTTTAAAATAAAAATAATAAAAAGACATAAACTGTTGGAAAGAAGTTCCAACACTTCTAAGAAATAATAAGCATGAAAACATGGAATATGAGATGTTTTCTAAACTTTTCCTTACTTACTGTGCAGCTGAAACTTTCTATTTAGCCTTTTGTGTCAGTCCCAGCAGGATATCAGGATTATCCTGAGCTGTGTTTAGTGCACTTTCAGAACAGATTCAGGTTCCTTATACTCTGAGGTAGAGTCATAAATCTGTAGGTAAGAGAAACAAATAGCAACAGTTTCACTATAAGCAAAATGGTTATACATTTGTACTCCTAACATCCTGGGGTGAAAGCTGCCATTCTGAGGCAGCTGGCATCTGCGTGTGTATTATTTTGCTATTTCCTTTCAACCATGAAGTATCATTGTTTTCATTTGCTATTGATTTCTCCATTACAGTATTTAAATACTTTTTTTGTCTTGAGGCCTTTGATGCTTCTTCTCTGCTAGAGAAAGGCTTTTCTGAGGAATGTCCTCATTTAGAATGCAGCCTTGTGTGTATGACATTTAAAGGTTTAAGAAGTCATTCCCATATGCAAAGGAGAAATCATCATACTTTAAGCTAATGGAATTCTTGCTGTTAGCTTCTTGAGGAACCGCTGCACCCATTGAGCAATCCTAGATTACTCCTGGCATCCTCGGGGTAGAGGGAGACTGGTGGTGTGGACAGGGACATGTAGGTCCCTTAGCACCCTCAGGGCCAGTGACAAGGTACAGCACGGCTGTTTATCTTTGTCTCAGTTTTACTGAGAATATTTTTATTTTGTGAGAAAGCAGGTGAGGTAAAGCAATGCAAGATGAATAAGAACCCAAACAGAACACACCTATTGAGGAGAAGCTGATCCAAAGGTAGAAGAGGAAAAGCTCTGCATTGAAGAGTTACAAACCTAACTGGCATCAGAAGATTGTAAATCAGAAATATCAAGGGGCAGTTGCTCCAAGGGTCAGTGGTGGCTGACCTGCCCCCACCAGACTGGAAACTGGTTGGCTTGTAAAGGGTCATCAGGTTATCCACATCAGATGTGGTGAACATGTAATTAGCTCATTAACCTCAGCTATTGTGTGTATTATTCAACAAATAATTGATTTGTATGATTGAATGGTGCATATCATGCTCACAGGGTCTTGGTCTGTGTGATAGAAGAAATTGAAACAAGAGCAACCTAGAAAGCAAAGTGTATTTTATGTACAAAACTGATTGCATATCAAGCATGAAGCTTTATTGAAATGTGACAATACTTTTTATCTCTATTTCACTGAGCAACTCTGAGAGCTTGTCTCTGAAGTTAGATCCTGTGCGTTGTCCTTATCAAAGCACACCTCACTGAAGGAGTCTTACCTCTACATTTGTAGGCAGAATTGTAAAGCTAAGTAAATAACAATAATAAGAAAAAAAAATAAAGAGGTAACAAAATTCTTCTAGGCAAAATAAAGATGTTTTTAATGGAAAACAGGAGATCTCTGTCTAAGCAATGTAAATTATTTTTTTCATTTCTCTTTCCTCCTCCCACCCCCAGGCCCACAAATGACTCATGTACCTGTCAAGAATATCAGAAAAATAATAGTTTCATGTCCTATCACAACCACTTTGAACACAATGAATGAATCATTAAAGTTATATGTCATTTGGGTGTTAGATAACATTCATCAGAAGGATTTGTCATATTAGTCTGAGAGAGCAGAAGGCAAGGTCTCCTTTTTGTGATATACAGAGATTGACTATTAATTGGTGACATCACAGACTTCTGTTGTCAACACATATCTCCTTGCAATTAAGCTATGTTTAGCCAAGTGTTTGCTTTACACATCCATTATCCATGACTGTGGGCAAACATTTAACGTTTGAAAACAGTATCTGTGTTTTTATCATGTCTAGCAGCAAAACGGACCACTTCTATATGTAGTATCTGCACTTCCAGAAGCACATTTAAATGATAAAATGGCTTTATCATAACAGTCTTTTTAAGGATTTAGTGATTCATTTCTGAAGATAGACATCTGGATTCTAAGATAGGAAAAAGTACAGGTCTCATATTTAGTGCAGTTGAAGAAATTTGAAGGCTGACACAATGATATGTAAACTAAAACAATAAGCCATCAATCTAGTAATATATATTTTTTTTTTAGAATATGTTTCCTATTTATAGATACAAAGCTGTATCTATAATTTAAATGGTCACAGTTTAAAAGGCTTCTGGCTGATAGCTATCAGGAAAATTAAGTGACAAATAAGTTAGTTTTGAAATGCAAAATATGTGGCCACTGCAACAAACAATCTTTTTTGCTTTTATTTCCTCATTGTGCTTTTCAACTATTTGAGGGCCTTTGGGCTGCCATTGGTGCTGAAAAACAATTCATTTGGAATTAATATATTATAAGAAAAAATAATATATTATCAGAAATATTAATTCATTAATATTAATGAATATATTATCAGAAAAAAATAAAATTACCAGAGATTAGAAACACAATCTCTAGGTATCTGACAGAGACAAAAAAGAAAGCATAAAAGCAGCCTATAGTTTGCCTGCTATATTTAATTCTACTGAAGCCATGGTGCACAGAGGAGTTCTGTGCTGGCAAAGATTATAGTGAGAGCTCAACACACTTAGCTAAGCAGTTTTTCATATTGAGTCACTGTGACTAAACCATAAAAAGTTAAAAAATGTTTATTAAACTGATAGTTTGGATTTTGTTGTTGTTGTTGTTTATTTTGTTTTGTTTTGTTTTTTCCAAAGGAAAATAGATAAAAAGGTTAAGCCTTTACTAGATTAAGGGCTAATATTACCTGATGTGAGTTAATAATCTCCTAGGTTCCTTCTATGGCCAATAGAAGGAGATTTACAACACCTAAACTTAGTCTTTTCCTTTAAATGTGCTTCCAAGAGAGCCTCTATTGACTCTAAAATTAAGCTAGTACTAAGCTTTGAAATACCACCTCAAAGTGTGTGTTTCATCAACATTTTGACTTCTGTCCTCTTTGCTGAAGAGAGTTTTGAGAAAACCTAGAAATGGCCCATTAGAAATCCATACAATAAGCTGAGCTCAGCTTTTGTTTTGGTTCTATTCCAGGTCATAACAGCTTTCATTCTATTGATTTTTCCTAATTAATTTTGGCTTGATCTTATGCACACTAAAGGCCACATCGGTACTTAATATCTTCCCGCACTGATGGCAGTTATTCTGTTAGCACAGACTGGGAAGGCATGGCTGCCAATGTTTAAATATCAGCATATTCAAGTCCCATCTTATGTGGGTTCAATGATGTGAGGACGGAAGTTCCATCACCTACCTGTACTGTTCCTTCTGGTATGTCTTTTGGTAGTAACAAAATAAAAATGCTATCATAAATCTTGTTAAATGGTGAGAAAGTGTGCAACTCCAAAAGTAGTGTGAAACAGGAACTACTTGTATGTTGTTAAGAAAGAATCAAAAACATACAAACATCGGCATCCCAGACACAGATGGCAGAAGCTATTGTTAGAAAAATAAAAATAATAATTAAAAAAAAATTAAATCCAGTGGAAGAGAACAGTTTTTCTCAAGCAACACATTTTTTAACACAAATTTATGCAGAAGGGAGACTACTTTGTCATTACTGTTAGTGTGCTCCTTAACTCAGCAGCAAAGCAGGGAAGGTGGGTTGGGGATTTTTTGTTTGATTTTTGGTGGATTTTTTTTTTCCTGTGCTTCCTAAAGGAATCTCTTCTGTTGGTGCCATGAAGTTCTGAAGGACAAATACAAAATCTCAGTGGAATGGCTCAAGGAGTGAAGGGGGCCATTAGCTGTCTCTGGTATGCAGTTTACCTGTCACCCAAGGGGGAAAGTAGGTATCAGCTCAGATCTTTTTTTATATATGTATATCTTAGCCAGTCTATTCCTCTCACACAGTTCTGCCCAATTATTTTTAATACATCTAAATAAGTGTTCTAAAATATTTAATTGATGTAGTCTACAATTAACAGCAATTTTCATTCCTGGATAAAAAATTACTTGTTGAGATAGGTCTAACACATCAAAAAGCTATCTTTTTAACATGACATACTTCACATAATTTGTTTGGGATATCCTTATTTAGTGCAAATACTTGGATAAAAACTGAGTGAATAACAAATAAGCAGGATCTATGCTATGTAACATCTGAGATTATGTTTAGCTTTTTTCCCTTTGTGAGTATGACGCCATTGTCATAAACCTTTCTATGAGGTGACACTTTGTTTTCCCTTGAGTGAATGTGTATGTGAATACGTGCATGTGTGTGTTTGCATTAATGAGTGATATGAAAGAACAAAAGCATTTGGAGCTAAATCTCAAAAAGTGTAAATCAGCAAAATTCCATGGAGGTTAATGGTGATTTACTGAGGCATACAGCTGAGGCTTTATCAGTAGAAAATTTACAATTCCTTTAGTATTTCTATATCTCCACCTTCCTAAATTACACTAGGTATAATTGAATCATGGCCAAGAGATTAATACATCCCTAAAGATATTATCATTGGTTTTAATAATTTCCATGGTGATAGCTATGCGTTAATCACTACTTAGCTTAAAGAATTTAAAATGTCTTTATAGATAAGTAGAACAAAATAATTCATTAGGATGTATTTTATGAAATGTGAAAAGAATACTAACAATTACAATGAACTCATTAAAATACAGTGGTAAATACATCATAAGCTAAATTTGTTTGCTAAAATGTTTCCGACTTTATAACTTTGTTTTATTTAAGGTACCATAAAATCACTTAATGGAAATCCTGTGGTTTGATGGAACTCTCAGGAGTTTTCTTTTCTCAGATTAATTTTAGATAGATAAAATAGTTTATGGAACATTACAAGTGACGTTAAAAGGCATTAGTAGTGTAAAAAACATTTTGTTTTTGAAACAGAGAAGAACAAGTTATTTTTATTGCATGTTAATTACTGTTATGTTTTGTTTTGTTTTTAATTCTGACAAATTTTATGCAAAGCTAGAGAAATGTTCATTTTACAAATATCATTGCATGCTAAGCAGAATGGAAAGGATATCTACAGAAATATCCCCTGAGCAAAGAAACATTGCCAAGTTCAGGTAAAACAAAATATTTTCATTACTGGAAATAACATCAGTTATAGGCGTAAGTAGCAGATTCAAAGCTATATTCTATTGCATAGCAAATAACAGCATGTGGCTTTTGGATGTAGCAAAATATACAAGAATTGGGGAGAGCTTACAAAGAAAATACATTCATTTGAGTTCCCAATAGCTGTAGTGGTTCAGAAAATACCAGCAATGCAATGGGCTTTATACTGAATGAAGACAGAAGCTACATAGAAATGGAAACATTAAAAAAAAAAAAAAAAAAAAAAAAAAAAAAAATCAAAATTTTTGAAATATTAGACCTGCATCTACATATCATAAAACCTGAAGACACTGCCATACAGTACATTTTACATTTTTTTCCCATCCTTTCTGTTCATATTAAATATACTGCATGTAAAAGAAAAAAGGAATTTATAGAACTCCGCGTTAAAATAACAAATTTCCAAAAACTGCATAAGAAATTAATTGGTAAAGATTACTGGGTTTAAAACATCAGGATTAACACTCTTGCATGAAAGTCAGTGGCACAACAAACAGAAATATCGATGGAAACAACATAGGCTTTATAGCCCTCCCTCCCCAAATGCCATTTGGCACGTGGGAGGCCTCAAGGTGGACAGGGCTCCGGATTGAGGTCACCAGGGCTGAGACTTGGGTGAATGAGATGCAGGCAGAACCCGTGCTTCTCCCTGGGGCTGGGGGTAGTGGTGCAGTACTGGTAGGAGGTGAGTGGTGGTGGGGGCCTGGAGGCCCCAGGGAAGGTTGCTGCTGGAGGAGGTGCATTCCATGTATGAACTTGTGCATTGTGGAAACAGGGACAGGAGTACAAAGGGAAAACATGTTCATTCTCTAGTGAAGTATGGCTTGTGTTTGCCATTGAACTTTAGGATTTGCTTTTAGAAAGTAAGTAGTCCTGCACCATTATGGTACAGGATATCTTCCTCTAATTGCTTTCAGAAGGCAAGTGTCAAGGTACGAGTAGAAACTGCTCTATGTCCTTTTGGCCACCATAAGGAAGACAAATGTGGTCTTACCTCATACATTTAGAAGTTGCTAAACTGCAGTAAAACTGTGAAACCAAAAAATCGCTAGCGTTACTTACATTGTCTGAATGAAAAGGAACATTTCCTCATCAATCCCACAGAAACAATGTACTTTATTATGTTTTAATAGGATTTTTGAGCTGTTGACTTAACTGTTTTTATTTTTTTTCAGTTTTGGTTACTTGTTATTCCCCATCACGCTGCCTGAAATAATAGAAATCTTTCTTTAAAAACAATACAATTTACAAGTCAGAGAAGAGAAAATGAAGAAAAGAGAAGATGATGGTGCATAATTACCCAAACATAATTGGAGAACACAATAGACAATATTGGTTGCAGGTGGCTGACAGTAAGATAGCTAAGAGAAAGTAAACACTATTAATAAAGTTTCAATTATTAAATGTTGCATGCAAAATTAGTATGTGACAAAAGAATCACAAACTAAAGAATTAATATATTAAAAAAAAAAGAGTAAGTAACGAACATGTTGTGTTTTGTATTATCAAAGGCTTTTTGTGACAAGGCTTTTTCACATTTGACTAAGGCTGCCCAATTCAGCATGAGGCTCTCTGCCAGCCTTGCAAGAGGCTTGCAGGGTCCAAAAGAGTCTTTCAGAGATCGATGAGAAGTACAAAAGAGGTCAGCATTGATAAATGCTCATTTATACCCACCTGGAAAGTAGAGATAAGGTGACAGACTGTAATGTATAATTAATGCTTTGTCTTAGTGTGTTTTCTTCACAAAAATGTGTAGAGCTGTTGACCTCCTTCTCCCAGACTTCTCTGCTCTAAAACCACTGGTGTGTGTCTTACCTTGCTGGAATAGGCTCATTTTAAAGGTTTGTATTTTATAGAACCTATGTCAAAATCTATGAAGTCCATGAGCCTTCTAATGTCAAATAGCCCCACACAGAAACTAATTTTGGAAGGACCAATGTATTTCAGATGTTTGAAATGGATTTTGGCCAGCAACATACTATTTTTTTTTCTTCCAGCTGGCAGGCCAAGCTATATACATTAAGTATGTACAAAATTCCTTGCATTACATCTTTCAGCCTATCTAAAGGACACTGTAACATGCAGAGCCACCTCAGTTAGTGCATCTTATACTGTGCTGGGAAAGGAATGAGCAGAAAACACAGTTCAAATACAGGAGTCCAGTGATGACTGGCAACGGTCCAGCCACCTTTTGCAGCACTTTTGCATGGACTCAGTGCCAAGTAGACCTGATTACATCGCTACTTGACCTGAACTGGTAAGGTTGAGAGGTACTGGGCTTCTAGGCTTGGATTTCCATGTGGACTTACCCCTCAGGGTAGCATATACTTTCACACTGTGCTCCACTATAGAGGACAAACATGCCCCTAAGGTGCATTTGTTTCTCAAGATCACAGCTGACCATTTCACAGTGTTTACTCTATTTGTTGATACAATATCAGGCTGTTAGAAGAACTCACTTAACAGCCCTCAAGTAACTCATGGGGCTCAGTATAAAGAGACCATGGTCTTGTGAGTCTGTAATAAAGCATGAAGCTGACATGGTGGTCTCATGTCACACTCTAAATTATTTCCAGCAAGAAGGATAGCTTTTATTAATTATTATGAGATAACACAATTGCCAAGTGCTATTGAAAACCCCACATTTTCTATAAAAGAATATGATAAAAAAGAAAGCAGAACACATTCCTTTTTATCAGTGAGATTATTTTTAATACACTATTTCTCCTATTTAGAACATTTTGAACAGCTGTATGAGGCAAGTTGAATCAGTTGAAACATATTTGGCCAAATCTCATTAAAAGAGATTATAAATATAAAAGAAAATCTCTTTCCAATATTTAGAAAGTGAAGACTAATTCCCAAAACATGTTGAAAAAAGAGATAGATGTTCTTCTGTAGGTATATTTCCTGAAGTAAGATCTACATATGTAGTTGATTTGCCTGCTTCAGGGTTTACATAAAATAGAAAATATTTTGCATAACTGATTATAAGGGCTTTATGCATAGTAGAATATTGACAATCATATTTGAAATTACTCTACATTTAGTTATTTTTCCAATAATGGCGTAATTGCAATTTTCTTTTTCTTTATCGACGAAACAATATTGAGGAAAAATATTCTCTTGTGATGAGCTATGATTGAACCCTCAGTGTCCTTGATCTTTTTTTCTGATCTTGACTCCAGAAAAAACTTAGAGTAAATGAAGGTGTAGTCAGGCTGACTATTGTGTAAAAGCTAAATCTGTTGATATTTGAGTTACCATGTAGAGTGAAGTTAACATAAAAATACTTTCTGCATTTATTGGAAAACAAAAATCTTAAAGTCTAATAAAAGTCAAAGAGACACTAAAGCTTTCATGTATTAAGAACCACAGATGCTAAATTTTTATATTCTATGAATGAAGAATGAAAATATTTCCCTTGTTTCTACAAACCAGACTTAGTACCTTGAATTTAGTGAGAGTAATGATTTTAAAAATTCAAATACATAAAACACAGAACATGCAGGTTACTGAATGTGATAAATATATGTAAGTTACTGGATAATTTGGGAAGGTATTGTTAGAAGCAGGTAAGAAGAATGTAGCCCACTCAGGGATTTATGTGGAATGGTGGTTTCTGAGCACACTGTTAGAATTCTACTCAGATTTTGCTGAATCTCAATGGAGCAAGCATTGGACACTTTTATGTTGCTTTGAATGTCTTAGACATATATATTTTTAAAATTTGATTGTATGGATTATGTTTTTGAGTAATATTTAATGAACATGTAAAAATATATTTTTTTTTTATTTTCTGAAATTATATCCACTTTATAGCTTGCTTTGAATTATAACTATATATTTGAACTACACTTTCTGTGTATACTTGACATGTCAGTATATTTGAGAGGTGCTTGAACTCGAAGGGAAAGAATTAGAGAGTATCAAGATATCTTCAGTTCTTGTACAGACTACATAGACCTTAATCAATTCAGGAAAATTTTCATTATTTTGGTGTATCTAGTTTAATCTTATAACAGAACTTCCGTGGGGACTCAGGGATTCTAGAACAGAAAGAACGTTTACAATGAAAATTATTTAAAATCTGTGTTGCAACTGTTTTACCCTCTCCATCTTGTGTAAGAGCTGGATAAAGATTTTTACAAGCTCAACTTTGAGGTCTATAATGCCTCCACTGAAGCTGCAGGTGAGAAATGACTTCTAGTACATGACTTGTCTTCCTTGTTTTAGTCCCAAGATTAATATCAGAATATATTTATTTGAGTGTTCTTCTCACCTACTTATACTTAGTATTTTTATGAGGTGTTGATGAAAACACTCACAGTCACTTTGTATAAATGCAGAATATATAGACACACACATACCTTACTTCAGAAAATATGTGTTTGTGTATATATGTTCCTATGTATTCTGTAGACACACAGTGCCTTCCTCTAAGAACTAATATAAATACATAATATAGGTATATGTTTCTGTATATATATATATATAGGATTATATATGAATACAGACACAAACACACAGATGTGTGTGTGTGTGTATATATATATATATACACACAGATATGTGTGTGTGTATATATATATTTATATGTGTGTATATATATATTCCTTTCCTTAAATAACTGCTGATTTCTGTACTTGGGAAAGGTAGATGACTAATTCTTTCATTATACAACACTGAATTTTTCAGATACGTTCTTTTTTTCCCCTTTTAGGTGTCCAAATATAAAATGCCTAGTGAAATCATACATGTGATTTAACACAAACTTTCAAATGCAAGTATATAATTTGTTTATATGAGTTATCTGAAATCAGATAGAGCTCAAAGAGAATTTGAGTTTTTCTGCTAATAGGCTTCACACTGTTATGCAAATAACAATGAACAGGCAAAGACAATTGGCTAGTCTGTTTATATTACCTATTTGTATCCATAATCTGACTAACTTTTACACATTGAAAAAACATAATTCTTATTTATAAACCAAAGATATGGTAATAAAACCCAGTAATTTACTTATGATAACTTGCTTTGTAATTATTTCTCTTAACAAAGTGGACAACTGTTCTTTCAACACTTGCAAAAATCAAATAAAATAAATAGATGAACACTGAACTTACACTATTTATTACAGGATTATTACTACAGCATATATGTTGATTAGAGCTATTTTACAAATTACATTAATTGACAGCCATACTTCTGGATTAATTCTACAAATTACTATTTAATAAAGGATTCCAGCTATCCTGACCTATGCTATAAGAACTAAGAGTGCTTTCAAATTCATTTATGAGACTGAATAATTTGTCTAGTTATTGATAATTCTCTTTTTAAAATCAATCATAGAATCATAGAATGGCTTAGGTTGGAAGACACCTTAAAGATCATCTAGTTCCAACCCCCCTTCTGTGGACCGGGTTGCAAACCACTAGATCAGGCTGCCTAGGGCCCCATCCAACCTGGCCCTGAATGCCTCCAGGGATGGGGCATCCACAGCTTTTCTGGGCAACCTGTCCCAGTGCCTCACCACCCTCTGGGTGAAAAATTTACTCCTCATACCCAACCAAAATCTCCCCTCTCTCAGTTTAAAACCATTTCCCCTTGTCCTATCTCTATCTGCCCATGTAAAAAGTTGCTCTCCCTCCTGTTTATAAGCTCCCTCCAAGTACTGGAAGGCTGCAATGAGATCTTCCTGGAGCCTAAAAAAGCTAAACAAGCCCTGCTCCCTCAACCTTTCTTCATAAGAATGGTGATCCAGCCCTCTGATCATCTTTATGGTTCTCCTCTGGACTAGCTTGAACAGCTCTACATCTTTCTTGTGTTGGGGCCTCCAGGCCTGGATGCAATACTCCAGACGGGGCCTCACAAGGGCAGAGTAGAGGGGGACAATCACCTCCCTCGCCCTGGTAGCCACACTTCTTTTGATGCAGCCCAGGATACAATTGGCCTTCTGGGCTTCAATCACACACTGCTGGCTCATGTCAAGCTTCTCATGCACCAGGATTTCCAAGTCCTTCTGAGCAAGGCTGCTCTCAATAAGTTCTTCTCCCAGTCTGTACACATACCTGGAATTGCCCCAACCCAAGTGCACAACCTTGTACCTGGCTTTGTTGAACTTCATTATGTTCTCATGGGCCCACTTTTCAAGCCTGTCCAGGTCATTATTAAATACATTAAAATGTATTTAATATTTGGATAGCAGTCAATGAAGTAAATAAAAAGACAAGATTAAAAATAAAAAATCATTACATGTGAGGAGACAGAGATCAAAGAAAAACTGATGAGGGACAGAGCCCACTGCTTTGGTGTAGGCTATGCTCATATCAGCAGAGATAAACAAGTAGTGCTGGGGAACCAGCAACTGTCTATATGTGTTTTACTGTTTTTCACTTCAGACTAGTTCTGGTCTGATGAACAAAATTTCCATTAGTGACTGGTGGATTTTCCAATATACTTGCTGTTGAAAGAAATCCAGATCATGTGCTTTAAGACCACACCCTGATGTGAATCAAAACATGACAAAGCATACCTACATTAACATTTTTGTTTGGATTAGGTGTGCCATTTGGAAACATATTTCTCAAATATGTCCCCTCACTGCACTTTCCTTCTTATCACAGAGAAATCTTGGATTGCAGAAAGTGAATCCTTTTAATGAAAATAAATTGAAAGGTGCATGACAGACAGTGGCTGGAGGCCAGACTAGAACTATTTCAAGATCATCTTGTACCATATTGGCTCCTCAGCATTCACTGTTTCATTTCACAGGACTGTTCCTATTCCACTACACTGTTTGCTCGGTGTAGATGCCTAGAAGACTTGCCTCTGGCATGCCTTCCTGACACAGGCTAAACTGCTAATATAGATTTATCCATAGAACATAGTGTCTGTTTGTTTTGAATTACAATAAATAGCGACAAAATATGAATAAAATAACTAAAACAATGATAAAAAAGAAGACTGAACAGTGTTTGATACCAACACTGGCTTTGAATTTATAGTAAAAAAAAAAGCATTTCTGCTGTTTCTCATTGTGTTTTTAATGGTATATTCACTTTTGCTGACAACATTTTCACTGGTTTTAAATATGAACTAGTTTGTAATTAGTTCAAGAGAAGAATTTGACCTTGGTTAGTAGAATAGAGTAGTGAACGGGGGAAATATGTCAGCAGCATACCTAAAAATGGGAAAGGAAATAGAATAAAGAATTTTCAAGTGACAATGATTGCTGTGTATACATCTCTATGAAAATGAATGAGCAGGAGTTTCCTAAACACTGGGAAATATGAATTAATAATAACAATGAGAAAATGGAATTGACTAAATAATTGATAATGAGAAAATTTGATGTAATCATTATTGTTCAGAAGAAGGAATGTGAAACAAAACCAAAGTAGATTTTCATGGAGTCCAAAACTTGATCCAAAGCCTTTGAAGTCAGTGGGAAGTACTGGCTTCCATGCACTTATTGACAGGCTTGCACTGTACTCTCAGTGTGAGAAATCTGGCACATATCTCAGCCGTTCCATAACTCAGTGCTGCTCGGTACTTCCTCAATTCATTCCTTTGCTCATCTTCTTAAATTAATCTCAGGATAATTCACTGTAGACTCTTTATGACCTCTCTAATCATGATGGTACTTGTCCTCTATACAATGATTTGAATAAGATTCCCCTGTATTTGTCTTTTCTCCCTAGAGAAGGGAACACTTGTCAGGGTCAATAATAAAAGAGAGTAATTTACTAGGGTAAATGATTTCTATAATATCATAAGTGCAGCACTGAATTTATGGATGAGTTTTTAACTAATCCTTTTGGCTATAGACTTTTGCATTTCTGTCCATCTTACTTATTGTTTCACATCTTGGCTGATAAATTAATCTGCCCAGCATTTCTGCTGAAA
Source organism: Antrostomus carolinensis (assembly GCF_000700745.2). NCBI lineage: Eukaryota > Metazoa > Chordata > Aves > Caprimulgiformes > Caprimulgidae > Antrostomus > Antrostomus carolinensis. Next base: position 68,495 of record NW_010300376.1, on the reverse strand, counting down.
TGTAAACTTCTCAAGGAATAAGTAAACTAAAAGGAGAAATAATGTGTTCAGGTTGTCAGAGGAGGATCTGGAGCTATTAGGCAGAAGTGGCAGAAGAGTCAAGGAATCTTGCCTTGTTGCAAGTTCCACAGCTGAGAGTTCATGGCTCTCTATACCAAGCAACCCTGACAGCTTCCTTAGCTCTCCAGCAGTCCTGACAGGTGTAGCTTGTGCTTCCATAGGATCTGAACAAAGCTGTGCAGCTCTGCAATTGGCTGGGCCTCCATCTACATGTTGTCATGTTTGACTGCAGGACAGCAAAACAGTAATGTAGGTGACAGCTTTTGATAATTTTAAAGCAAAGAAGGCTTTGTTAAAGCTAAAAGTAACAGTCTAGTGCAAGTCCATTGGTAAAACTACAATGCTAAGAAATTTAATTTAAACCAAACCAAATCAACCAACCAAAAAAACCACCTTTGCAATTACTGCATAAAATATTTTTATGTTACTGTTTAAAATATTTAAGGTATAGGAAGCTTGTCACAGTTTGACTTCAGTATTTTGTAAAAATGAAACACTTTCATAATGAATACTTATAGGAAGAGTATTTATTAGAATAAAAGATGGGATTTGGATGTAAATAAGATTGAATTCATTTGCAAAATAGGATACATTATTTTTGGCATTGAATTTCAAATGTGAAAGATCAGTATTGCATTACAGCGTTGCTTCTCCGTGATGGCACCATTTTTCTTAGTTCTAACTGACTTTTAGGACTAAATAATGAATTAAAACACTAACATTAATATTTCTTAGTTTCTTGTATTATCTGCTGATCTGTAAGTATTTCTGCTTACAAAAGAAAGGAAAAGAAATGACAAAAATAAATATGTTGTTAGCTTTTTAAAAAAAATAACTGTAAGACTCAGAAGATTAGTTGACATTCATATGAGAACACTGTATGGTTCTGTGTTCTTACAGAGAATATTTGGAACACATGCAAAATTAGATGAGTAGATCAACAGCTGCTGAGCAAATTATATACTTCGAATGGCTAGTACTGAGGGACAATCACCATAACACAAAATTTTAGGTGAAGGGAGAAACAAGTAGAACTACAAAAATGCAATAGTCATGCTGTTTTGCTTGTTTAAAATTTATCAGGTAGAGAAATTTGATAGGTGAAGACATGACAGAAATCTAAGAAATCAAAATAAAAGAACAAATGAAGCTGTAAGAGCATGGGTGGTGACATATAATAGTAAAAAAATCTGTATGTATGTCACAGAAGAGTCATTGTAAAAGAATATATATGTACATGTTACTTAGGTACTATAAATATATATTAAAAAGTACATCTTTCATTTTAGGCTTTCATATGTCAGACAGGACTTTCACATCACAATTTCTCTTATAGTGAATATAATTTATTACACTTTACCCTCTTCCTCTTTTTCACATCATTGTGGTTCTGTCTTGTTTGAGAAATCACACTCAACTTAATAGTACTATTTGCTTGTATAAAGTGAGTAAACTTAAACAATTTCTGTATCTTGAAAATATAACCTCTTAGCTTAAAATATAAATTATACATGGAGGCAAATAACTTCTTTTTTTTTTGTCATCTTTTCAGGAAAAAAGACCAAAGAACTTATGGTTTGTTGCTCACAGAGATAAATTTATTTGGACTTTCAAATGTCAGATTATTGCAAAACAGATTTGTATCAGTTTGTGTTTAGAAACACCTCAGGCTTATACAAGACTGAAAAAAAAAATCAAAAACCCAACCCTGTAGAGGTCACTGAGAATACAGACATAAGTTTTTCTAGAACTGTTCCTCTTAATTGTCTTAGATCTCTTTGTAACCCCTAGTACTCTAAAGGAAGAACTATTCGATTGTGCAGTTTAGAAGTTAAAATGAAACAGTTAGTTGTTTTCCCTGTCAGAGCTATAGATGAGAAAATTAGACTGGAGAAAAATGCGTTAAGATTCTGACAATCTGTATTTCTCTTCCATCCTACCTGGTCCAAAGACAGTTGCCTAAATTATAAGCTGCACAGTTGACATCCAAAATAAAACAAGCCGAGACATAGTAGAAAAGAGAAAAAAAAAAGAAAAAAAAAAAGAAAAAAAAAAAGAGAAGGATAATAGTTGTGAAGTCACCAATAGTTCCTCTCAATATTTTTTACTGCTGCCTTGTAAAAAAAGCATGGCAGAAAGAGAACAGGATTCTAGTGTTTCATAAGTAAAACTGGGTCCACTTTGGGACACACTTTCTTGGAGTCCATTACCTCTTAATGAAAAGAGTACTGCAATGAAGGAAGTTGTTTTTAAGCAAGTCATCAGTAGCAAACAGATAAAAATAAACTAGTCTGGTAGCATGTAAATTTGAACAATTAGATAAATAATAAAGAAAACAATAATTGAAGACATTCTGGCCAATAAATATATCAGATAGATTTGAGTCTGTTACGGGCTAGATGGTTACCTGATTGTTTAGTCAGTTACAAGTTAATTGTAGGAATGGGATGTTCTATCAAATAAAACTAGTACTGGTCTGTTAGCCATGTCCTAATCAAAACAAAAGCACTCAATCAGTTGCTATTGTGATTTCCAAACAATATTTTACATCTATTTATTGCATCTCTGGGATGAAAATCAGAATTCTGATTAGATACATCCTTTTGTAAGTTATCAAATAATAAGATGTATTGACATATAAATGTTTTAAAGTCTCAAAATTGTGCTTGTGGTTTTGCTCCACTGACTTATGAAGATAGTTGATTTTAACAAGACTTCTCTCTAACTGAGGCATGCAGACTGATGAAAGAATTAATTCCCTGACAAAGCTCTGAAACACATATAAACCTTAAAGAAAGATGCATGGGGTATGAACACTATGTTGGATTATGGTTTATAATGCTTTAATCTGATTATTCTGAAACATTTACTCTATATTTATTAGATCTGAATTTACTTCCATTTGAATTCCCCAGGCATTGTCCCTTGCAAAGGTCTGGACAATACCTTGAATGAGTTTTTCTCTGTCTGCTATTTTAATGTACGTTGTTGGTACAAATTTTGAATGTTTATTTCCTTTCTTGCCCATTTGTTGTAACATGTGAGAAGAAGTAGATGTCTATGCATGAAAAACGGAGACACAAGAGAATACAAGTAGACTTATAGCTTGTGAAGTTGAAGGGTTGTTTCCTATTAATACTTATGACCTCAGTAATAAACAGATTTAAACAGCCTTGCATGTAAATGTTGGTTCACATATGCTTTGCATCTGGTAAACTGGGTGGGGAAAACCAGAAAGTATCAGATCCTTATGCATACACATGTGTACACAGAAATAATACAAAAAAATACTGTTAATTCTATTATGGACAATAAATAATACATATAAAATTGTCCATATCTTTTTCTCCAGCTATCAAAGGGCACATCTAGAAGGTCTAGTTAAAGCAGTCAACCTACCAAATATGCTGAAATCTTTCTGTGACCTGTGGCTTACATGTGTGTTCAACATTGCGTGCCCTTGCAACAGGGATAATAATTTCCTTCTACTTGAATGAAATACATTAAATGTCTTAGCACATCTGAACTTAAAGTGTGAGTCTACATCTTAGCTGAACAGAGGAACAGAGAGTTTAAAAGGAAGCAATGACCAGAAAACTGTGTGTTGAACTGCTTGAATAACTTCTTTTTTCTTTTATTATCTCATTCACACAGTTACCACTCCCCTAAAAAAAAAAAAAAAAAAAAAAAAAAAGAAAGAAAAAAACAAAACAAACCACCACCCAACATGAAATATTTGACATATCAATACTGTAGTTCAAATTCCATTTACCTACAGAGTGTACAGTGGATTGGGTTGTATTTCAAATGAATGAACGAATAAATGAATGACAACTCACTTTAGATTTTCATTTAAGGAGGGAATCTGCAATCCGTGCTGGTACTTAACACTGAAGAAGTATCACCGAATTAATAGAACTGCCTGAGTGAATGCTATTCACAGCATGAATGAGGATTGTAGAATAATTTTAATCTTGTTGAAATGACTGAATGATTCAATCATGTCACTGAAAAAGGTTTCATATATATTATTTCCTTGGTGTTTCAAACCTAAACTTACTGTATCTTGCTCCCTCTCTCACATCCCCCTCTATAAAGCAGTAAATATTATATATAAAAAATGCTCCAAAGGGTCAATAAATTCTCACTTACTGTATACATAGCATTCTGAAAAGTTACTTGATTAACTAAATCTTTGGTCAATGACTCTTAATTATTATTTTTAATTACATACAAGATTATTACCTTTGATAGATTTAAAGTTTTAATAGTATAATTTGGCAACTTCTTATCCTTTTGTTAATTCCTCATTCTAATTCAAAGGCCAGAAGTATCTTAATGACTCTTTTTGAAAAGCTAATACTATATATTCTGAAGTTAATTTAATTTACTTGGTCTATAAGCAACAAAGCATTGTAGCTAAGCATTTTCATCAATGTATAGTTAGTGATTGCATGGATCGCCATAGGAAATGTTATTAACTTGACTACTGACTCCAACCCTAATCTAGTTCCCTTGTCAATTTCATCTGTTATACACAAAATAAGTATGAAGCTATATTAAAGAGAATTATGTCCAATTAATAATAATAAAAAGAATATAGTTGTTGGAGCTTTTATTGCATAGAGTAACCACTACAGAGATGATTTTGGTGAAAATATGTTATCTCTGGTGAATACCCTCCCTGGTTATATTCTCCTTGATTCTATTTTAATGATAAGCAAAATCCAAATTCACAATTATTTTTTGTCCGTATTCTCATGAGGAACTCTGAGAGGAAGACAAATGCTCCCAAGTGATATTACCTGGTATAGACTTTACCAACTCTGACTCCAAAACTTTTGCTGTTGCAGTTGACAAAATTCACAGTCCTTCCAAAGGAAATAATAATAGTATTTGTGCATATATTTATGCATTTACCATGACATTTGATAATGTAGGTTGATTTAAAATGAAAAAAAAAAGGCGTTTTTTTTTTTTTTTTTTTTTTTTTTTGGCTCGTAAATAAATAATAAATTTGGTATATGGTTGATCTTATTTATAGCCATCACAGACCTAACTGTCATCTCTAATTTATATGAAGTTTGGTGGCTCTGGGAACAGGATCATAACTGACTGTGCACTCTAGAGCACTGTGAAAGTTCTTTTAAAGTTTTTGGACAGTGTAAAGCACCTCTGTTTCACTATAGTTCTTATTCTGTAACTTTCTGTCTTCATCTGTCTATCTGTCTGTCTATCTGTATTTAAATAGATCTGTATGAGAGAAAGTTGTGAGTAGGACTCTGAAAAAAGGATATGAGTAGTTTAATGTATTTCCCCCTCCCCTTTTAAAGGACATTCATCGGTTTACTAAATAGCTAGTGAAACGGCTTCAGATTGCAGTTTAATCTTTCAAATCTGTCTGATGAAAACATCAACATACATCTGTAAGAAACTATACAACATAAGGTTTAAAAAAAAATAAAAATAAAAAAGAAGACCAGGTAGAATTGTGAGTACTGTCCTCTGTTGAAGATAACTGAAAAAATAGTGCTGTAGTATCTCTTAAAGATCCTTTATAACATGTCAAACTTATTATCATAGCATTGTTAGTAATTACAACTTGTCTCATACAATAACCAGTAATAGTATGTAGGAATTAGCTCATTGTATGAAGTAATTAACATGTTTGTATTAAAATTCAAGGGTTAGTGTACAGAAGATTTTAAAATGAGACTTACATATTGTATTACTGGGCAGGAAAGAGCACATTGCTACTGTTGGATATTGAATCACCAGCATGGAAGATATACTTACCTGGTCTGCCAATATTAATTTTTCCAAATAATTAACAATTAGTAGAGCTGAGGGAGGTGGAAATGGTAAAAAATTCCTAATTTCAAAGGAAACCAAAGAATAAGATTATGAGCTTGTGAAGAAAGTCTTGAGTGCAGTAGTGTTTATTTGTGTCAGCCAGAAAAAAAGGAAAAAAAAAATGTCTGGAAGGATGGAAAAGTGGAAATGGAGAATCAAAAAGGCTAAGTTATTGATATACTGATATCCCAATATGGGAGTAAACACTTGTTAATTGCTGTTGAATGAGAAGTAAACTGAGTTTGTCTATGCTTAGAAGCAAGGGAAATTGAGGGATCACAGCTGAATAAGACAGCTCCAAAACAGGAAGAAACCTAGCCACATCAGTATAATTTCACATTTGGGCTAACTAATGCTACTGCAAAACACTAACCCATATGTTTCTTTGTTTTATACATGCCTCTACCATCTCTGCATTCTCTCTACCCTTAAATTAAAAATAAATTTATAGCTTTTTCTTTACTCTTTGCAGGAGAAAAAAAAAAAATCTGTAAAAAACAAATAAAATAATTAAAAAAAAAAAATTGTTCACTGCCCTATTTATCACACCTCTTACACTCTCACATGGAGGCTGCCAGACTCAAATTTTTGCAAAGGTTGCAAGTCTCTTTTTGTGGTCAAAGCTGTGAACAGATGCATAAAAGGAAGACAGACATTTAAAAAAGAATCACACGGAAGGAACAGATACAGGGAAATTTTTAAACCTGAGATACTCCCACTGTGCAGCCAAATGCACTGCCAATAATCCACAGATGTACAGCACATGGGTGTGCAAAGCTGTGACTGTTAGAGGCGTGAAAAGAGTTCTTAGTATGTTCATTGAATAGCAAACGTACCCATCTGTTCTGTTCAAATAAGTAAGATCTACATCTAAAATCTCATACATTTGGGAAGCTAACATTTCTGAAGAGTGACATAACAGAGGTAACAAGGTGTGCTTCCTGGTAGTGACATGGGTAAACTTTTTCAGTAGCCAAAAGTAAATATTCGGGGCTTAAGAAGGAGTTGCACATTTTTTCTCACTTATGTTTCTGACATGTCATTTCCTGTCTATTCAGTTTCAACCCATGTTATCTTTGCAGGGTAGAGCAGTAGCATACCTGGCCAAATACCTCTTTTGTGTGTTATGAATGGTAACAGGGAAATTGAACATTCCCTATGGTAGATACCTATAGAATAATGAGTCCAAGATGGGAGCTTCTTTCTAACTTAATTGCTGTGGGATTGCTATACATCCTGAGGCTTGAAAAAATAGCAGGAAATATTTCGAAAGTAGTTCTTTGTATTTGAACCCTGAAATCTCCTTCACAAAGGAAGGTGAGCTCACTAGCAGAATAACAGAAAAAAACCAAACAACCAAAAACTGAACTTGTGTGCTTCAAACAAGTTGAAGCTGTGACTCAAAATATTTCCATGCAGCAGCTTCCTCAGCTTCCTACACCTCAATAAGGAGCAGAACAGATATTTAAGTTCCCTAGGGTTCAATCACATAGACATTTCTGATATATATACCCATCCTGGATTAAACCCTATTATAGCCATAGATCTTTATTGAGATGATAATAGAGCACTCACCAAGAATTCGGATAACAGCATTAATTTTTCTCCATAGTTCAACTGGAATTCTGCCCCTCCAGAAGAGGAGGTTTCAGCTCTGAAAAAGCTATAAGTTATGTATTTTCTACAAGGGCTGTGTCTCCTCCTCCTTTTGTAGTTTTAAAGTTGTCTGAGAGAACAGCAAAGAATGGATGGTATTTTCAGCCAGAGTGGTGTGCAAAAATTATCATGGGGCTAGACTAGTGGAAAGACAGAAGAGTTCTTAAATTCTCTTTTCTGCATCAAGATGTATTTATGCTTCTAACATTAATCAGTCATTGAATAAAAAATAAAATAATAATAAAAATCCCCCCAAAATATAAAGATAATTTTGTAAACAGGATTCATGTATCTTAATTGAGTGTCCAAACCACCAGGTTAAGGAATTGCATCTCTTGTTAGATGAATGCTATAGAGTGTGATACTGTCTCTTTCTTAGATAAAATTTTCCTTAAAAACGTGACCTTTGTTCCAAGTTGTACACAAAGACAAAACAAAGCTAAGAAATACAGTATTCTGGAACAATTTCAAAGCCTGGATGGTAGTAACTGCTATAGAACTGTGAAGTGCTTTTTTCCTCTCTGCTTTAGGTTTATAAACTTCCACTTCCCATCCTAGAATCTTTAAATTTCTTATGTAAAACTTATATCAGGTGCAAAATAGTGATTTAATCTCACAGTGCTATGTAGTTTCAAGTATACCATACTTTCAGAATAAAATCTTGGCTCATGGTTTGTTTGTGCATCACAATTTGTTTGTGCATCTACTAATTTACCTTCCATGTGAATTGCTTTCATCTGCCAAAGTGATAGGAAAGGTTGCTTGAAGACTGTGGGGACTTACAGAGATACCAGACTTCTTTCAGAATAAATAATAGAGCTGGATCAATGTTATGATGTTTATAATTTTGTTAGCAATGTTGAAAGGTCACAAAACAATGTGAGTTAAGAATGCTGTGCTCAGATCACACCACTGGAAAATGTGGCATGACCCTTCTCCATGTTCTCATTTATTCACTGTTTGTGGCCAGTCAAATAGGAACTTTTGATGCTGTCAAGTCCAATGATTTTTCTACAAGAAATCTGCCTCTTACTCTGCAAAACTAAAGCTTTGTGATAAAAATAAATTAGCACCAAGATTAACTTTAAAATGCATTTGATCAAGTTGAAATTATAAAGGTTGAAATGTAAAATCAGGCATAATCAAAACAGGGAGAGATTAGCCATTTGCTACTGGGAAAAACATACCAATCTATAAAATCAGTAAAGGGGGCCTGAAAGAAAAAGAAAGGTGTTAATATTGAAATTGTATATAATCTCACCATCCAATGGGCAGTGTCACTGTGTAAGACTTTATAAAATGGAGATACATTTGCAGCCTTGGGCACTGGAAGCTCAGTATATTTATCTTGACCTCCATGATGCACTAAAAATCACCCATTACATGTAACTCTTTCCTACAGCAGAGACATAAAATGTTGTAATTCAAATCAATAGGCAGAAAGTAATCCATTTGTGCTTTGTGATATTCATATTTCACATAATTTGTCTGATAATATTCAGACCATCAATAGAAAACATTGAAGGGAGACATTTGTTTTGGAAATATCTCTTCATTAAAACATAGTGGTCCCTCACATTCATTGCTACTATAGTTTTCTTTATTATTCAATAGCACTTTCAGTCCCCATGTGTGTGACTTTCATTATTATGGATCATTTTTCCTTAGGATGTGTGATTTAATTTTAATGCAGGAATCTAAATCAAAATCCATTTCTGTTTAGTGGCTCTCTAGTGTAATAAAAGAGAGTAAGGCTTAGCCTTCTGCTTTTGCACTCAGGAGCATTTTGCCATGTATTTGAATTATGATAAAATCAATAGGAAGAGCCTGACAGTGAAAAGTAGGAAGAAAGTTTCCCAATATGAAGCTGGAGGATAATTATAGGGGTTTTTTCCCCAGCACAAAAATGCTGCAAGCAAATAGCTTGTTAATTCAGCATTTATCACAATTTAACCTTGTTTGTCCTCTTGTTGATAGAATAACACAATTAAAAGGCTTTGCCTTTGAATTATCAGTGTCTGAAGTTAAAATGGTCTGTGTTTTATGAAAGCTGTGTTCTCTGTTAGCTCCATAAAGACATCTCGGAATTGTTTGCTGTGGCTCACTCACTCTTAGCATCTCTGGGACTGCAGCACCAATGAAAGCTTTTCCATTGCTGGCACATAGCCAAGGCAAGCCATGATCTAATACTGCAAATTATTTTTCTCTTTTACACTGGGGAACTACTGTGTTAAAAGCCAGCTTCCTTTCCTAGCTCCAGGACAGGGAGGCACAGACAGGTGTAGCCCCTTTGATTGCACTAAAACCAGTCCCAAGTCCCTCCACAGTCAATGCTTCAGTCACAAGCATGAAGAACGAGTGTATTTTTCCTTACGCTCCATTTTTAAACCATGGCCTAATCAGCAGCTTCACAAAAGTGCCTTGACTTGTGCATATTTTTTTTTCTCTGTCTGAATACAAAGCTGAATACATGGGAAATTATGTCACAGAAATAATCATGCCCTTTTTACCTAGGCACTGTCTGTCAGTCCTGACATGATCTTGAACTTGGAATTAGAGAAATACAAATGATGTTAAAAAAACAGACTTCAATACAAACAATGTTAAGAAAAAAGACTTGAGATAGGACTTTTGTCCTAGCTCTCTGTTGTTTACTGCAACCTCCTCCACCCAAAAAAAGAGGGAAGACATGGAAAAAAGAGTTTCACCTGTGGAAAATACTACTGGAATGGCAAGACACCCCGAAACAGTGTTATCTACAGTGTGGAAAAATATATTTTCTATTTTATTATATTTACCCCAGGTTTTTGTGCTACATTCACACCAGTTCAGCTTAAGCCAGTGATTACAGCTGAGCAGCTGATGATTCCTTATTTCTAAAGGTAATCCTGTTACTGGTCCTGTCACTGTTACAAATGATGTTCAGTGCTTTCACTGTAAAGAGTTTCCCAAGATGTGACATAATACCTGATATTTGTTAAGGGCTTTTTCCCCTCTATGAGCTTAAGTGATCCTTTGAGGACTCTGCACCATATGCTACTGCACGTTAGAAGCCTGCCAGTTCTCAGGAGATGAGCAAGGTTGACTGGATTCAGGAGGTGACTGATCAGGGTCATTTCTCCAGTTCCATGGTGTGGGCACCTTGCTGTTGGATAGCGCGGTCTATTCCTCTCACTGTGAGCCCTTTCCCTGTTGTGATACGGTGCTGGAGGTAATGCACATTTCTGCAAGGTGATGACAAAATTCACCTTTGATGCTTGAGGTTATCTTTGCATGGGAATAAATGAGAACATGCAAGGAGGTGCTGTGAAAAATCGACTCCTGTTGTCTTACAGAAAAGATGTAGAGCTGAGCCTTTTACCAGCTCAAGTCCTTCTTTCTGAGAGTAGGGTTGAAAATTATCTTTGATGTGATGTTCTTTGCTTTCTACTCTCCCCAACAGTATGCTACTGCTCTGCTCCATTGTCATGAGTGCATTTCTGTGAGGATTAAGTAAACTGACCACAGGTTGCCCCATTGTGCCCTCTTAATCAAACTCCATCATTCACTCTCTCCCTGATTAGCCCAGAAAATAACAAAGAAAAGAAGATAAAAAATACACTAAAGGGGAAAAAAAAAAAAGTTGCAACATTTTGTAAAGACAAAAGTACCTTGGAAATCAGATCGTAACATGAGTTTACAGATGTACTGAAAAAATGGCAAAATGATATAAGAAACAAAAATTACATCTCCACTCCACTAGTAAGCTAAGAAGGTAAAATAAGGCAAAGGACTGGTTGCCAGGCTGAATTTTTTATGGTAGTGCCGTACTTATATGTAAATTTTCATAATTTACATGAAGGGTTCACAATAAGGGCACTCTAAAATCCTCGTACAATATCGGTATTCTATTTTTTTTTTTTTAATTAAGAAAAAGTAGATTTCTTTTCTTGTTTTCATTTTTCCAAGCTTTTGTCAGTGCTTTCAGAATGCATCAGCACTGTAAGACAACACCCTGTCCTCATTTCTACACATTGTTTGTGTACCAGGCTCAGAACTGCCATTTCACATCACAGCACATTGATTTTTAATGTTCTTTTAATTTAGACTAAAGATGAAGAAATCTTAGCTCAGTTAGGCTGCATGCTGACCTGCATTTGAACTTCTTACCAGCTGCTTTTAGGTCTCTGATAATTCTTTTTTTAAAACCACAATTAGAAAATAAAAAAAAAAAACCAAAACAAAACAATTAAATGACATAATAGGCTGGTTTTAATTATGTTTTAACATTATTTTTGTTCAGTCAATAACAAATATACGCTTTCAAAATGACACAGGATTTAAACAGATGCAATAATCTCACTTACTTCTGTCTCATTCCCTCTTTAGATCTATTGTTGTTATCTGATTTAGTAAGACATAGCAGCTGGTATGCACTTTTTGAGCTAGCTTTGCAAGATTAAATTCTACCATCTTGACCTAGCATAAATATTGAGAAGTGGCAGAACTCAGGTTCATCATGGGATCTGGTGCATGAAATTAATGCTGGAAAGTAGGATAACACAGTGACAGTGACATGGATATGTCAGTCTGGATAATTCTGGAGTTCTGGAAGAGGGGAAAAGTTCAGCAAGACAGCATGGCCCTACTGAGTAGTGCAAAAAAAAAAAAAAAAACATGTTCCCATATCAGCTGTTTGGGGTAGACAACAGTAGTAGCAGTAAGATATTTTACTATTTAAAAGTGATTGATATGCTCTGAAATATGATATTTTCAAAGCTTCTGCAGTCCTCTTAACAGCCTGATGTTACAGTTTACACTTAGTTCAGTTAGCAGAAATAAAGAAATGCTCCTGAAGAAGTTGGAACACTGAAACTGGGAGCTGCTCCTGTGGTATCAATAAATGGAGCTCCTGTTGACTTCAATGGATATTTTAAGCAAGCATAGACTGCAGAAATATCTCTCATTTTTTTTTAACAGAAAGTATGACTAAAAAATGAGGTTATTTTTAGTATACTTTTATTATTTTTACAGAGCCAATTTTAGTGTACCCTTTTCTTTCTAAGACATGATGAAAAGCCACAAAAAATGTTGTATTCCTGGTTTCATTCCCAACGGCATACTGGCATACTACTTGCACAAAACTGCCTTGAGCAGTGTTCTGTAAACTTAATTATGATTATGCATATACGAACACTGGGCCAATAAAACACAGAATTTGCTATTCACATTTATAACTACTGTGTGCCATCTCTTTCTATTAAGGCAAAGAAGGCTTCTTTTTATACTAACACACTAAATAAAGCACAAATCAACTTGAAATCCTCTGTGTAGGTATATGCACACAAAGTTTAATATCTTCTTTGTTGGATATAAGTAAAAAGGGATGATTTGGCTGTTTCGGTATATAAATCTGCAACTAGGAATTTATTTCCAAATTGGAATTTTGGTGTTTGATCAAACTAGACACTGTAGTTCTTAATAAAATAATAATTTTGTCTGCAGTAAATGTCATTCTGAAGTACTGTTCAGAGTGGAGTCCTCTAAAGGGCAAAATTAACTTGATTTTTAAAAAGAAATTTTACAAAAAAATCCACGTATAACAGATGCTCTAGCATATGGCCAGGTTTTAAGTGAGTGCATAGTTGAGCATCTAAAATAAATAAGGGCATGACAAGACCCCCCTTCTTTTGCCCCGTAGATGCACTAATCACATGGTCACCAGATGGCATATACAGAACTTTGAATGCAGTACAATATTTATAGCCACCAATTTGTGGCCTTAAAGTCTGAATATTAAAATGCTTATTTTATATGGCTGAAAAGAAGCACTTTAGAATTGTTTATTTTTGTTGCTATTCCTGTTCAGAGCATGAAAAATAATAGGTCTGGCCAACCAAAGTCAGCACTTTGCCTTGAAATTACCTCAATGATCTTTGGGCCCTGGTGAAGACAGCAAAGCCATCTGTGAAGCCCTTTTCCTGGAAGCCTCTACCGCACTGAGTTGATAAAAGTTTGGCTTAGTTTTGTTGGAAAGCTGGGGAGGGGTGTACAGTTCTCCACTGTGCCATTGGATCCGCATGGGTGAGTGTTGCAAAGGTGGCTTTGCTTCCAACCTCACTGTGGCCATTTCTCCCGTGTCTCTCTCAGCTGGAAGAGACCACATGCGGATACCCATTCCAGTGCCAGGGTGGCAGCTGGATCATATGGCACCTTCCCTCAAAGTCTTGTTTTTTCCCCCACAGTTATTACAAGATCAAAAAAGATGCTCTATGTCAAAGCAATATCTTGTATGCTCTTACTATCCGAGGCCACAAGAGGGAGAACAAGATAAAGAAGCCACGGTATGAATAATTGCGTGCTCCAAATCGTCTTTCGGCTTCATAAAGTCTGTTTATTTTTCCAGTTTCCTGGGTTAAAGTGAATAATCATTAAGCTTTCAAAAGACAAACATCAGAAATTTGCAAATGAAAGGTAAATGAAAATGACACTGGAGCAATGTTCGCCTTTATTCTGCACCATATACTGACCGACAAGGATTGGATATTTGTACAGGAAATAATACTAAATGCCTCATAGAAAAAAAAGATTTTCAAATATCTTAATACAAATGGAAATTCAATTAACCAGAACATATGTCTGCCTTGAACACATTTACGGTAAAAGAGTGTGTAGGTTTTTCTTTGATGGAGATTATTGCAGAAGTTTGCATAGACTTTGTTTTATTGAGCCTTTATTTAAACATAGTGTTTAAAGAGAAATATTCAGCTTCATTTGCAGATATTCTCAAGAAACTGAGTAGACAATTCATAGTCTGACTATTTTAAGGATATTAATTTGCATTACAGAAGCACACTTGTATTAAAAATGGTAAAATCATCATAAATATATTGATTTAACAAAGCAAAGTGAAGGAAATATATAGTGTTGTTACTAGACACTATGGCAGCCGTGCTTGTAATAAAAAGACTAGAATTATGTAGGTGTACTATCATCTTTTAGAATGTTTATATAACTGTTTTCATGAATTTACACTGTCATCCAGAGACCTTTAGAGAACTTATTGTTTAACAACAATGCTGAAGAAAGTATGTAAAGAAGATGGGTAAAACATATTCTCCTGGACTATAAAATAGTCTTTCCATTTCTTCCTTTTACTTCATTGTTTGAATACTATATTGTTAACACTGTTGTTTGAAGACTATTGGGGGACTGTGGCAATTCATAATGTTGCAACAATAAAAATAATATGTTTGATTTCTTTTTAAAGTGAAAGCAGTATTGATTTTTTTTGTCAGAAGCCATGGGGAACATGGCTACATTAGTAGCCTCCATTTGATATAATAGAGAATGTAATTAGATCATACACAGACAGGATTTAAAAATACACTCTTTTATGTTTAATGAAGTGATATTAAGATGTTCTACTACTATAAACAGAATATCTATATTTCCAGGAAAAATGTAGAGCTTCCATTGAAAAAAAGGGGGGGAAAAAAAAAAAAAAGAGTATGAAGAGAAGAGATACACAATAGAAAATTGCAGAGGTATATTTGCATTTTTTCACAGTAAATTTTATTCTGTTTCCAAAGATTTATTTATTTATATATTAGTTTTGATAAATTAATTCTCCCCACTTTCTTGTTCTGGCATTAAAAAAGTAAGCAGAGAAAAAGAAGAGAAAATAAATGGGTGGAATGGCTTAATGATTTCAAAGGTTGTGCCTAATCTTGTGCAAGTATTTATAAAAGACCAGTTAAATTACATATGTAGATCTTTCTAAAAAGTAGCCCAATCAATGTAATATTTAGCTGGAAATGATTACACGCTCTGAAACTATCCTGTTTTGTTTTTTTTTCCCTTCTTTGTTTGTTTTGTTTTGTCTTCAGAAATTTAATTTTAAGTTATAGATTCCTTTTATGCATTCCTATAGAAGACAAAAGATACATTTCCATTGTAAAACTATAAGGTTTTTTTACCTCTCACAGTAACATTTCCATACTTTTCTTGTCATGTCTGCAGTGTAGACTACTTAAAAGTAAGATGGTAAAAAAAAAATAAAAAATAAAAAAAAAAGATTAAACCAACCTTGCTTCAATATCACCAGAGCATTAATTTTGTTTAAACTTGAATGGAGTTTAGGGTTTTTTCAAGTACATTTTTACTGTTGACATTCTAGATGGAGACATCTTTTATAGATTTAGGAATTAAAACTTTCAAACTCAAAACTTACTTTCTGTAATTAGTTATTAGGAAAAAAAGAGTCTTATTCCCATGTGTTTTCCCATTTCTAATCTCTTCAGCTCATGGCACAGCTTACAGTTTTGCTGTCCCCTTTATCACAGCTTTCTTGTTTAGCACATTAGCAAGTTTGATTGTGGTTAGGTTTACTCAAAAACTATATGGAGCAGCTGTACAGAAATGTGCTTTTTTTTGTTTTGTTTTGTTTTATTTTACTGTAGAGGGTTAGAAAACATGCTGAAAACTCTAAAACAGTCCCAGGCTACAACAAACAGTAAGTGCCACTACTTGCTGAATGGCAGATGCTTTGCTGTTGTGACAGAAGTAGTTGCGTGGGCCACCTGGAAGCCTAGAGACCACCACTTACTTGCAAGCCATTGTCATAAAATACGCCTTGATTTACCATCTGCTTTTATGAAATGTCCCTGAAATTAAATATCTTAATGAAAGCATGGAATGGTGTGGTATGGGGTGGTTAAGTGTGAAACTTAGTCTGGTTTTGAGTTCAATGAAGGAATAAACCACAGATGCTCTTTTCTGTGTATGTGTTGTTAGTGTTTCCAAAAACATGCTCTACCTCTTTGCCGTTAATATATCCAATGTATTTACAGCAGATATTGGCTTTTGTAGTATCATGCTACATTTTTATGCACTATTGTTATTTTTTTTAGTTAACAAAATATTTTTTAGCTCTCAGAAATTGTAAATATATTGATCAAATTGTTAGCATTTATATAAAATTGAATACAACAATATTTACTATATGAATTTGCAGGCATTGAGGCTGTTTATTTGGATACAGCCATGTGTGTGTTGCTTAGATCAGGTTTCTTTTACAGTGATGGATTTCATTATATAGAACTTTTTCTCATAACAGTTTATAGTGTGAGTAATTTACATGCAAGTTTTCTTCTGTAAGGAGCTCTTATGTAGGAAAGGCATAAATTAATAATATTTCCAGAGAATTCTTACATGAACAAGAAAAGAGTTGACACGAATACTTTTTTGCATATAGTATTATCAAAAATTTTTAAATAATGTAAAGGAAATGTTTCATTTTTATAAAATCCTATAATTATTAGATTCCATGGGTTTGCCTTAAGACCACTAAAAAATATGTTTGATTCTTATTACAGATTATAGGATTTTCCTAAGAGTACTCATGTGAAGAAAGATTTAGAAGACAGCATTGAAAGGATTTGTTAAGTGCTAAGGTTAACGATACATGTAAACATACTAGTAGGAAAATTGCTACATGTGCAGGTGGAGGTCCTCTGGTTTTATGTCATCTGAGCTTGTCACTTGTCTTCATAACCATAGTTACCATTTGGAAAAAAAAAAAAAATTTGCTTGCCATTACCAAAACCTTTCCATTCTACTTTTTTGTGGGTTTTGACTTTTTTTGTTTTTGTTTTTGTTTTTGTTTTTGTTTTTGTTTTGTTTTTTGTTTTGTTTTTTCTTTTTTTTGGAGGCAGGGCATGGGAGAGGGTGTTGTGTTTTGGTTTTGAGTTTTTTAAGCTAAACAGATCCTGCTGTTTAGGTTAAAAATCCCAAAGGTTTGTATAAGTATGTGTATCATTAGTATATAGTTTCTACTAATGTATAAGCATTAGTAGATAACTTCTGCATACAGTGAATGAAGTAGGATTTGCAAGGAGAAACAGCTGCAGCAAAATTCATTTGCAAAAAACCACTGATTTGAAGCAGTTCCCAGTCAGATGTGCCTGAGTTGTCTGAAGACTGGCAGGGCTGGCAAAGATGCTCTTGCTGAAATTCATCAAAGAGGCATACACAGCAGTTGAAAAGTTCAGGGTAGGCCTTAAGCATTTCAGTATTTTAGGAGAGGAAAGATTCATAGTGTATATCTATCAAAGAATCACTGTAAAAAAACCCCATGACTGTTAAGGAGTATGTAATGACAAAGGATACCGGCTTTCTGTGCTGGGTTGTTGGTTTTTTTGCTTTTTAGATTTTTTACATATGTTTTCATTCTCTTCTGAGTTCAGTCACATAATACAGTAAAGACAGATACACACCACCGTTGTGCTTGGGTTGTGGAATCTGGAAGGAAAGTTATATAGCTTTGGGATGCGTGTGGGATAGAACACTGTTTCTTGTGTAACCATAGAATGAACAATAAGGTAAAATTATTATTTTTTTTTTTTACATAATAGCTTCCTTGAGGAAAGTAATTATTACATGGAATGTTACACAGAAATGTTATTTCAAATATTAAAAGTTTTCATAGTATTATATACAAAATAATTTTATGCTATTTATTTTATCATGATCCTTATGCAGTGACAACAGCTATGTTTGACTTTTTTCCTACTGCAGTTTGTAACAGAATATTAAACTCATGACATGGCTACCTAGTTCTATGTTTTTTTTTTTCATTTTTGATCAAATAATTACTACTATTAAGAATAATTCCTATATTTATAAAGTTTTATGGAAAGATTTTTTTACATTACTATTTTGTGTGCTAGTCATTTATGCAGGTCGGACAGCTTCAAATCTGTATCTTTGATAACATCTCTTTAAGGAATAGATAGAGGGTTTTGCTTGTGAGTGTTTCAGAACTAAGCCCAAAGCTGGCACTACCTCTAAATGCCATTCAGTGTAATTTTAAATCAGCATTTTGCCAGTGTGATGAAATGTGAGTATGTGGCTGAATCTATGTGAAGAAGAAAATTATAAAAACTTGTAATTGCTAGTAAAATAGTAACAAAAAACACTTTCACTTATTTTCTCCAAAATAAAACCGAACAAACACAAGTTACTTACAGTTACATCCCTGATTGCTGTGAAAATGGAAAGCATTAGATATCCATTTAGAGCCATCTTTGGACTTGGCTCTATAATCCCAAAGTACATGGGCAGTCTTTCCTTCCCGGCTCACTTTGGTGGCTCACACCTACAGTGCTTTTTTGGAGTCAGTCAACAACCCCTGAACAGTCAACTGAATGATGCATGTACAGATGGAACATTGATGAGGTGGGGCACGTACACCCAAAATGTAGAAATTAGACTAACTATTTTTTCATTTCTAAACTGGTCTGAAAATATTAAAGGTCATTAAAAATAAAGCATAGCTTTAAGAAACCCTATCAAAAAGGAAAACCAAAGCAGTTTTTTCAGCTTTGCTCTGCAGCTCTGAATATTGCAAAAATGAGCTCTGTTCTAGCAATTTGAACTCCTCATACTTTCCTATGTTTTAGGGCTCTGGAATTTCCATAGTGTACTAATGAAAGTACTAAGTGACTTTCAAGTGACTTTCAAGTGGCTTCCAAGAAAATGTTCCATATTTTACTGTAAGCTTTCATCTATGTCTCTTATACTTTGACTGAGTGGTCCATTGGATTATATTCTGTGCAGCATTTTTCAGTTACTCTCTGATAAGATTACAAGAACTATAAAATGCACCTTAATGAAGTATTGAAAATAAATGATAGTGTATTTTATGTGTAATTAAGAAAAAAAAATGATAGAATTGTTGCCAAGAAGTTCGGAAGGGACCATACTAATCATGCAGTTTGACCTCCTGCATAATATAAACCATAGGATTACCCTAGATTAACGTCTAACTGAACTGGAGTTTAGCACAGTGACTCTTAGACGTATTAATCTACCTCTTCCCTTCCCTGTCCCCACCTATTTGCCACTGTCCTGTCCTCTCCTACTTCCTTCCCACCCTTCTCTGCTGACCTCATGGCCCTCTCCTGTACTCTTGCTGTAAGATAATGGCAGCACCAGTGATAAAACAGCATAATGAAAACCTAGAAGTAATTGGCACTGTTGAGCAGAGGCATCATAAGGAGAAAAGGAGAAAGTACCAGTGAGAGAGCAATTTAGAGTAAATGCAGTAGAAGTGGTACCTGAGCACCTTATTGCTGCTGTCTCCTCAAAGTGTTGCTCCTACTCACCTCAGTTCTCTGTGCCCATGGATCTCTGAGCACCGCATGGACGGGTAGCCATATCTGTCCAGCTGAGATTGCAGTACCTTGTATGACAGACCTTTTGCCCATCTGAACACTGAGGCTTCCACCAAAAAATAAAAAAAAATAAATTAAAAAAAAATAAATCCTGAATTAACATTTTTAGAGTATGCACTATGCTTGATACAATATTTTCTGTCTTAAGAAATTGTTCTCTCTGATGTTTAGAAATTGATGACGTTTTAATGCTGTTGGCTTGAAATGACCAACAGATATTTTAATCAAAGATCCTCATAATAATGCTTTTTTTGTTGGTTTTTTTAGTGGATGAGTGTTTGAAAATATTTTGTTAACTAAAAATCTTCTGGTTAAAATTTTCATTTCAGCTTAATGAATTAGTTGTTTCTTTCAGCCCCAAAATTCTGTGATATTCATAAAATTATGTCCTCTAATCAGCATTTTGTTTCTGAGTCCTATATGGATAGATGTATGACTGAAAGATTTTCAAATACAGTGTCTATAACAGAAAAGTGAGTAACAGAATCACAGAATCACAGAATCACAGAATGTTAGGGATTGGAAGGGACCTTGAAAGATCATCTAGTCCAATCCCTAATGTTGAAAGGCAGACTGGAATATGGGAATAAAAAATGTCTTAAATAGCTTTGAAAAATCTGAAAGTTGCAGTAGAGTACCTTGTGTACACATTTAAACAAGGGAAAAAAATGTAGATGTGTAGAATGTAGAGTGGAAATAGACAGCTTGTGGCATGCAACAGGATTGTATAAATGCATGAGTTTGATTCAGAGAGCAACACTAGGCTAATTAGTTTAAAGTAACACTGTAATGGTACTATTCCTATTGCTTGAGCTGATACCAGAATGATTGCCTGTTGCTAGATATTCAAATAAGCAATTAACAAAATATAGAACTATTGCAGATAAGAAAGGCCATATCAGTTGTTTACTTCTATTGCACTGATGGAAGTGTCCGTTCTGAGGATAGTGAATGCCACAGGTGAAGTCTCTGTGTGAAATTTTTTCAAACAACTTAAAGTCCTTTTAGTGCCAAATCAGTGGGAGCTGAGTTAGACTAAACCTCATCACTAATACCTGCAGAACCTTTTCATACATAGTTTTTGTCTTCCACACTTGTCTCATCAAGAAAGGTGAGAGTGGAGAACCCAGATCAGTCAAAACACTCTGTCAAATGAGGCTTTATATAATTATTTTGGTTTTTTTTATTATTTTCTTGTTATTTCTAAGAAAAAATTGAACTAGCAGTCAACAAGGCTCAACCCATTATACCAAATGGCTAAACACATGAAGGTTTACTGGTGTTCAGTCAATGGCTTTTAAACCCACTGCCTGATTTAAAATTTAAAAAAAATGAAAAGAGAGAGAATAATAAATTCAGTGAAGTTTCAAGAAGGTAGGCAGACAGAAAAAAGAAGGAACATGCTTAAAGAGCCCAGAATACTACATAATTAGACTCCAAAGAATCCATAAAGGAGAGACTCCTTAAAAATGCCCTAGTTTAGAGAAAAATTTGAATCCAGATCTGTAAACCAGTCATGCATAAGACACAGACCCATAACAGTCCCCTCTGCCCCTGTTTTCAGTAGTTCTAGAGCCCCGAGAGCTATTTGGTTTTTATAGGGTTGGTAGCTATACAGGACTGAAATTTTCCTGCCCACTGTCAGCTGCCAGTAATCATTTGTAGAAGTGTTGTAGATTTTCTTTTTATATAGTTATCCATCTAGGAAGGAGAAATAGAATATATAAAGTCAATAAATATAACAAAGAGAATAAAGCTCACTGCCAGCATATAATTAAAGTCAGGTTTATTTTTTACTCAAATATTTCCATTCTGATGAAAGGAAATATTCTTATGTTAGATACTGTTTATATTTTGGAAACTCTTTTTAAGAAGCAAGTGTAGGAGAGAGAAGGAGAAAGAGAAGTGATAATACACTGATATATTTTCTCTGTAGGATACCACACTTTGACTCAGCAGAAACTCTGCCTCTTTTTCTAAACCAGAAACACTCCCATTTTTTATATGGCAAGTGAGTTTACTTATTTGAATGGCAGGCACTCAAACTAGTACTGAAGGGTCGACAGGAGCACTTGCGTTTCCTCCCATTAGTGAATGCTGGCATTTTTAATGGTTGTGTCCTGCCATTTCTGCTCAATAGGGAGTACTTCAGTATCTCCTCTCCTGCATTAATAGCCTTCAGCAACTGCTCTCTTCCTGCATGCTGGGCTGGTCTCCATGCTCTTCCCACAAGCGGAAGGGAAAGCGCGGAAACCGAGCCATATAAATGATCCACTGTTTAGCTTATTATTACCCATGATGGTGTAATCCTATATGCTAATTATGTATGGTAAAGTCTATTTAAAATCTGTTTAACAAATCTCTTTAGATCATTTCTAATAGTGTTTATGATAGTGCTGCAGAACCTCCCTTGTCAGGAAGCCCATAAGCATTACCAGTGTAATTTCCTTGCCTTCCTGACTGTACTGTTCAACAAGTTTGTTTTGTTTCTTTATGTTTTACAGAGCTGGCAGAGCATAGAAATAGTTCAGATTAATCAAAGAAACTTAATGTATCTCTATGGTTTACAAGAATATTTAAGGTTCCAGCAATTTCCTTAAGTCTAGGAAATGAAGCCTTGTATTTATTTTTCTTTAAAAGTTAGATGAAGTTCTTCAGTTTCTGACTTGGTTTACCACAGAGGAATTTTTTTTTTTTTTTCTTTCTGCAGCATAGTGAAATCCAGCCCTTCGGAGATTAGCCTCTTTCTCACAGTTTCTGAAATACACAGTGTATTTTGTCTTAAAAGTCTCACTTTAATTTTACTCCAGTAAGTACACATTTATCTTGACATTCTTGATTGAACAAAAGGAGTTTAAAAAGTAATTGGCTTCAGTAATTCTATTTCTGGAAGAGATATAGAAAACTGTAATGACAATTTGTGTTACATATGTTCAATGGTGCTATGGTAGAATTATTTATTGTGCAGCTAGGAAAGCTTTAGAAATATATAATACAGGTAGTGTGTATAAGTCTTTACAAAGCTATTTTAATCCAATCTGCACTGTTCACATAATAGATTCTTTTTAAATTTCAACTCTTAAAAACTAAAAAAAGTTGCCCATTGTTGATACACACTTCCTGAAGCTTTCCAAATTGTATCGCTTTATAGTTCTCGTACTGTAATTAACTCTCCATAGATACTCATGAGTATTTGGAGAAATAAATGCATAACATTCTTGGGACTCATCAAGGTCTTTTGGGTTTTTTTCTTCTTTGCCATCTCAGGTTCAAAAAAAGTTTTGGATGTATGTGCACTTTGGAGGCAATAGAATGTGCACTTCAGACTACACAGAACTTTTGTTTTCTATGGTTATTATTTCTGAAATTGCCATAAGAATAAAAAGAATCAATACAGTCAGCAGCCTGATCTCTTAAAACAGCAGAAAAGCTTGCAGTGTCTGCAGATAGTTTTGAAGCAAACTAGAAGAATTGGAATGATTTTGTGTTTTAGAATCTAATTTAACTATAGGTACTTCCTGTCTCCTTTTCATTCAGTTTCAATTGGACTATGCACTTTTTATGTGAAAATAAAAGACAAAAACTTTGTGAGTAAATGTCAGTAGCTGTTGGCTTTTGAATGACTAAGCTTTAAAAAAAAAATCTTCAGAGTAAAATATTGTTATTTAATGTTAATGTTTAGAAGTAAATGGTGTACTCTTGATAGTGCATGAAGACAGGGAATGCTATTGCACTCACTCCCACAGTTATTAGGAACAATAAGGGCCTTTTACCACTTAGTAGAAGGACCAGTGATCCAAGCTGTTGTCCTCTCTGGTTTCCTTCTAGGGCCAAGTGATTTTTTAAATCTATAGCATAGTTAAATTGTTTCCACAAGAATCTCCCATACTTCATATTTTTATTGCATCTCATTCAAATGATCTTTTGCACCTTGATTTTTAATTTGATAAGCCATGACTAGCAGGAAGACTTTTCCCTGCATTTAAAGACATTTTCCCCTTCTTAACATTATTAAGAAAAATATATTTTACCTTTGCCCTCTCCAAGTTCTGCTGGAAGCAGATGTTAATATTTTATATACAATTTTCCTTAACCCATAATTGGCAATAAAGACAAAATAATGTAATGTTTCAAGATTCCTCAGTGTTAACTAATTAAACCAGCAGCAAGCCTCAAGCATGGGACAATGGCAAACTTTCAGATGAATTAATTTTATGGAAGACCAGCTGAGTAATTGGACTCCAATTACAGGCTGTTTAGCTCCCTCATCACCTTCACATATAATTAAATTCAATTGGTTGATACAGCTTCTATTTTTATGAGGGCACTTACAAGCTTTTTGAACCCCACTGTGACTTTGGATCTAGTCCAATCAATTATTACTCATTTTTCTTTCAAATGGAAATTCTCTAGATTAGTCATATCTTCTATAATGCATTGCTCATATTTAAAAGGTCTGTCTATAGTACATTGCAGCTGAGACACAGATGAAGAGAAGTGTTTATGGATATTTTTGTTCTAAAAACAATATATAGGATGTAATTGTATGATTGTCATGGGTACTGATGAATGGAGGCCACATGCTTTTATGACCTGTCTTGAGAGACATGATGCCACATACAGTGGGTTTGATTTACTGTATCATTATGTTTGCAAATGCCATGCTTTTTCATGTTACAAATGATTACTGAAATTGCTCATTAGATCTAAAATTACCTTTATTGGCATGTAAAATGTAAGTCATTAGGTACAGCTAGCTGAGAATCCCTTTTTTTTCCAGTGTTTTTTTTCTTTAATTTCTGTTCAAATGGAATTAATCCATCATTACTAATTAATAAGAACAAGTTACTGCTTACTTAAGATTTAACAGCCTCTGACTTTTGAACAGGTCCATAGTTTATTATGTAGTTTGACTAAAAGAAAGAAAATGCAATATTTTGAGAATGACAGAACATTTTCTATTTTAAAGCATTTGGTTCTGAATTAGTGACATATTTTCAAGTGCAAATAGAAAATGAATTAATAAATAGGCTTTACAACATTTCACCCATAACTAGTCTATAAGGAGATTAAACAAATTACTAGAATTGATATGACACTTTTGCTTGTTCTCATGTATTTGTTCCAATTTATTTATTCCCCAACAGAGTAATCTATCATCACTGATAAAACAGGAAGCAGAAAAACAATAGTGACATCAGTGATCTCTTCCAGCTTTACTGAGTGATCAATAAAGAAAAAGGCAGTGTCAGATATGAAATATTACTTTCCTTTAGACCTTTCATATAGGGAAATATCAAATCTATTTATTTGCTTCTTGAACTCTTGGATTTGAATACAAATCATTGATTAGATATGGGAAAAATTACATTGAGACACACTAAATTACAACAAAGTTTCTATGAAACCATATTACTACTGACTATCAAAATAGAACATTATTGATTAATGATGCTGTAATAAATACCAGAAAAGTAGTATTCACTACGTTGTCTTTTGAAATATTACCCTTAGAGGAGATGCAGATATTATACATGAAAAGGTGGCTACTTTAGATCTTCATTGGTAAATTTTGATATTACCCTGATCAATCTGTAATTAAAAAAAAACCAAACCCTTATCCTATACAAAACTGCTCACCTTTTGTATACATGCATGATGTAGAGGGGGAAAAATATAGGATTAAAAGATTTTTGAGGACAATGATTCCTATTGTTTAAAGAATAAGTTTGATGGTCATATTGGATGTTATAAAATATATTATTACTAGTCATCTTTATTATTTTAGAGTAAAAAGAGGTGATAGAAATGCTAAAAATATGTCCAGTTTGGGGTTTTTTGTTTATTTGATTGGTTGGTTGGTTTTCCTTCGGAATATCTAAGGAGCAACTTTAAAAGTAACTAAGGAAATAATGGATCAATATCAGTAGTTTGATTTTTCCTGCAAGAATAAGGATTAAATTACTACCGCTATTAATGTTGTAAGTAAAGATAGAAAACAATCATTTTTTTTCAAATATGTCTCCTGTTTTAGATCACAAATGCTTTCATTGAGATTAAACAAGCTCTGATGATACTTTTGGTTTTTCCCAGTCTAACATGTCTATCGTCCATTAGTCAACCATAGTTGGTCCTCTTGGGTGTCTCTACATGTTGATACTTTTTGTTGGGAAGATCCATCATTTATGCATGCAATAAAGATAACTAATAAGATAGCACAGATCTACTGCAATTCAGGGGAGAGAACAAAATTAGTAGTGCCATCACAGACCTAATACCAACTCACTTGAGATGGCAGTTGGGAAAGGAAACCCTCTATGTTTTTGGTTTTGTTTTGGTTTTGTTTTTTTTTCTCAAAGGCTAGATGCTTTAAATGACAGAGTTCATTAGACTTAGACATAATTTTGTCATTTTGCTTCATCAAGCCTCTAGTGTCACATGTGTTCTGAAATCATTTTTTCTTCCTTAGATACATTAACTGATATCAGAATGCACAATTAGCATTTTTTGTAGAGACATAGTCAGAATTGATTTGTTTTAGAAGATAAACTGCACAGAGAGAACGAAAAGAAAGACCTTATTCAGGGTATAATTTTACAAGATTTGTTATTCATAAGTGAACAGCCACCTTTTCACGGATTTCTTTCTGAATAATGACAATAAAAAAGTAAGGTCGTTCACCAGTATTACACTTATGTAAGAAATATAAACAAGTGTTAAATGTTTAATGAAAACATCACCAGTACCACATTAAAAAAAAAAAAAAAAAAAAAAAAAAAAAAAGAGAGAGAAAAAAAGTACATGAGGAGAATTTCCCATTATTTTTAGAGGTGAGTTTTCTGCCCTTTTGCGATATGAAGCCCAAAATGTTCATGATCAGGTCTGGTATACATTGACCAAACTGTAACATCGTTATTTGCCCTCCTGTCAACCAGGGT
>NW_010300376.1:818-41745 GCF_000700745.2 Antrostomus carolinensis | reverse complement strand
TTTCCCTGACTCATGATTTAAAGTATATACTACAGTTTTGGATACAATTCCAAATAAAAGGTAAAAAAACCCCAGTCAAATCAGAAAGGCAAGTTCCTTTCTTCCACATCTGTTTTCTTTAGTGATCAATAGGCAGCTACTTTGTTCCTTTAATAGTATTGCTGATCTCAAATGCTGAGTCCCCTTCTGCACAGATATGAACACAGCTAAATGAAGAAAACTACAAAGAACAAGAGAAGAAAATCAAAAAGCAACTGAAACATGCAAAATCTATGTATTCATAAGCAAATAATTTTCTGTTATGCAAATAAGTTGCACTTAGGTATGAGAAAAAAATGACCTGTTTTATCTTGTAATTGAATAGCTTTTAAGTCTAATCCTTGCAATACACTGTACTGGCAATGCAGTACATTGTTTCTGTGGCTTCGAAGACACTTTAACTCTTAATCGTTGATATCATCCATGCTCCCCTCCAAAAACATTCCTCATATACAGTGCAACAAAGAACAGTGTGTGCCCATGGCCTGAGCTTAACAAAGTGCATTGAGAAAGACGGCTTCCTGGGCAGAAAAGCACATCAATAACACAGTGGGAAGTGGCACCAACAGAAGGTAAACATGGGTCAGTCAGGGAAAGCTTAGTAGGTGGTGGGGCACAGATCTTCAAATACAATGAAGGGAATGACATCAGAGAGATTCATCTTTCTCTGTGCTTGAATTCTCAGTTATTAACTAAGGCATAACATCACACGGGACAACAAAGGCACAGAATCAGCTAGTTTTCGGCTGCCTCACAGATGGCCCTTAAATGGTGATTTCAGTGCTGCTGAGAGAATGACTGTGGCAATTGTATTATATAAACCACTCAGCTCAGGAGAAAAAAAAAAAGAAAAAAAAAAGTGATGCATAAATGTTCTGGTTAAGTAAATATTATTCAGACATGTAAGCCACTAGGCTTACCCAGTTCTCTGTCATTATTTATTAGGTATATGTGAATGGTGTATAAGAGTTTCAAATTCCCAAGCATAATTTTTCTGTCAAGGACTGGCAAAAAAAATAAAAAAAATACTTGCTCCATGTATGTAGCTGCTTATATTTTATAGCTGAGCAGGAAATAATTTGGTTTTTTACTTTAGTTAGGTTTAGCAAGAGATGAGTCTTCATTACAAAAGAGGCTTTCCTTTTCCATGCTGCATTAAAATGTATTCACCTCTAACCCTTTTTATGTCTAACCTTTTTCCTAATAGGGAAATTGTTAAGGAACTGGGAAGAATTTAAATGCCAGTGGTATCAGACAGGAAAATTATTGTTACACTCTTTTGATTATGGAGAGTATTTATTTATGAAACTGTTTGCAGATTTTTAATACACTATCTTGAATCTGTTTAGTGTTGCTTATTTTATTGCAATTTTTAATTTTGCTCATAAAGTTTAGACAAGAGATTTATGTATAATGAAATTTTTGTACTTTTAAAAGCTAAAACTTATAATTGTAAAGCTGTGTATTCTTTATTGCTGTGATCTCTAAACTTTTTTGATTGCACAACCATATCAGTAAAAAAATTTTTGAGTCTGCATCCCCAATATGCACATTTATGTTTTTATTTAAAATTTCTATACATTTATTACTATATTAGTCCATTATGTACATTAAAAAGCATACAGAAAAATAGAAATTTTAAAAGATGAAATAAAAATTATTTCTATACTTTAATTTTTATTATTTTATTTAATAATAAAACAAAAAATATTTTCTTCCTGCACCCCAAAGGATTGTCTTGTGCACTCCCTTGGGTGTATGCACTCCACTTTGGAGACCACTAGTTTATTGAACAATTTGCCATCTAAAGATTATCAGTTACAAAAATCAAAATATCCTTCCACTATAGAAGGAATATCTTAGAACAAAATACATAGAAGCTTTATTAATTTTATCCATACTTAAGTATTTTTCCTGTTTTTTGAAGTAATAGTTTAGTGAAACTCTGCAGAACCTACTTGCCTTCCGACTGAAACCTTTGTCTAAGTTAGAAAGCCATGACTGCAAAAAGTTATGATTTTACAAGAATAGAAGAATAACATGGAAGAAACTGGAAGGTACATGCTGGAAAATGTATGTTTCTTAATTCTCAGGTTTTTTTATAGTTCTGGTAATGTAGTAAAACAAGAAGTCAAAGTAGATTTCCAGGCCTGGATTGTAAATTTGAAATTAGTCTGCCTGCCTAAGAAATTGTAGCTAGTGTCACTCTTTTGTTCAGACAAGCAACATATACTTTTCCAAGTGACTTCACTTATCAGAATAAACTAGTTTGTTTATCCCAAGAGTCCAGGAAGTGAGCTAATTTACTTTGTTTGGATTTTCAGATCACCACAACCCAGGATAGGGACTAGAGAGGGGAGATATTACATGAAGTAGAAAAATGAGTAGAAACCTACTTCCTAACCATCTTCATGGAGGCTGTTATCCACTGCAGACATGGCCTTTGACAAATGAGCATACCTCATGACTGAGTGCGTTTGAAAAAGAGTTTCATTTTTCAAAAGTTATCTTTAAAAAAATTAGAATACAATTCTGTTGCTATTTATATATATTTTGTGAATCTGCTAATCATGTGTAGTCATTATTTGAATAAACAAGCTGAATCACTCAATACAAGGAGGGTGCAGTGATGAACCACTGGAAACAAAGCTCCTTGCTGAATCAATCTGTGGGCCTGTGAGAACTGAGAGTTTTGTAGTTAACAATCCATTAAGGCGCATGTGCTAATTTGCCATCCTCTGGAAAGATGCTATTATGATGATTATTCATTTTTTTTGTATTTTTAAAAAATATTCAGAGCTAGAAGAGATAAAGCTATTAAAAAAAAAAAAAAGAAAAAAAGAAAAAAAAAGAGAAAAAGTTCAGGTAGGGGAAATAATTTAAACATCTAAGAGGAGTTTCCAAATTACGGAGACTATATTTTTTGTACAGCCAATGGAGATTACCTAGAGGGAATTTGAGCACCTAAAAGTTACAAATATATATCTGGAGGCTCCATCAAATAAATAAAGAGCCTAATTAAAGCACCTACTCAGATATCATTATCTCACATTACTCTCTGCTCATCTTTTAGGTGAGCAGCTTCGTAAAACCATTGATTTTTCATTTCTAAATAGTGGGCTGCCTTGAATATTTCATGATTCATAGATGTTGGGAAAAGCCAGCCAAGAGTAAGGAGGACCTGGGATTAAAATTAAAATGCATTGTTTAAGGAAAGATAATGCAGCTAAAATTTTAATAACTTCCCTGAAGACAGCTTGTTCTGAGTATGTCCTGTGAAAGTTTCACCAAAATTCCTTTGTCAGTGGTTGTATTTCCACATTTTCAAACCCAGGAGACAATTTAAAACATTGATTTCTGTTTGAAGGATTTTTGGTCATCTGTTGTTTGAGGAATTATTTAAATTATGAAAAGTAAGCTAAAAGTGGCATTTTACTATGTCTTAGAAGTAATGGATCCTACAAGATTCAAGAAAAGAGGGAATTTTAAAAATCTAAATCAGCTTCAGTAATATGATAACTCATGGCTATTCAGACATAACAATGTCTATAATTTTTACTTGGACTGTTTATGGTAACAACATGTCGGACGTTGATTTAGCAAGGGCATAAAATGGAAACATGGAATTATCATCTTTATGATACTTTACATGAACTGCAATCAATCAGCAACAATAGGTCAAAGCTACAGCATGTTCCCTTTGTCTGTGCAAAGATATAGTCCTGTTGCTGTCACCTTATACCTCTCTTCTCCACCTATGGGTTTACTTTATCCCTGTGTTTCACCTAGTCATTATCATTATATGAGTTCTGCAGAATGGAGACTGCTTTTCTTTAACTACACATCCAGATGCAACCTTGAGAGCTGAAAAGGACCTCTGGTTGTTCTAGTGATATATGCAAAAAGAAGAAAAACATAACATACCTTCTCAAGGTTAACCTGTAAATTTCCATAGACATAATCTGCACATATAGGTAGGGATGTTTTAGGATCTAATGATTTTACAAGACACAGAGATGACTGCGGGAACTCCATCTGCCATTTCCCTACAGAAGCACTACTGTTGTTACTGGCATGATTCCATTTCTGTCTCCTCAGGGAAGTGCATGATATTAGTGGTATAGGAGTGCAACAGAAAATACAGCAGTAAGGTTGTTTAGGGTTTTTGGGCTGTTTGGATTTTTTGTTTGTTTGTTTGTTGTTTTATTTTTCCTATGATAGTGAATGCATCAGACTGAGAACACTGTGGGTTTAGGGACAATACTACTGCCACCTTCTAGGCCTGCACCAGGAGCAATTAACTTCTTGTTGGCTTAGGCAAGCTCTGCTGTGTTGGAAATTTTGAGCTCCAGGGAGGACACAATGCCTTCATGACAGTAACCAAGAAAAAAGGGATGTCCATACTAGTTCCGGTCTGCTCCACCTCTGTGAAGCAGCAGGTCTGTTACCTGTTGCAGATTTGTGTTTCTGTTTGTCTGCAGTGGGTTTTTCTTGGTCTTGTTGGTCACTTTTAGATCATATTTCAGTAATATTGATGTGAAATGCTACCTCCAAAATAGTTTCAATTCTGGATAACTATATCTACAAGGGAAACTAATTAGAACAGTACATACATAGACACCTACAATTTTTATACCATACCACAGCATGCTCTTCACATTAAGGGGATGATAACTGAAGTCCCTATCTTCCATCCACTTAAGAACTTAAAATTCAACAGGCACTGTGGTTTAATGTTAAACGTAATGAATATAAATGGGGTCATGTTTTTAGTTCATTATCTAATAGATTTTCTTAACAGGTATGTGTCAAGAATATACTAGACCAGTACACACCAATATGCAGATGATTAAAACAAAGCTGAGTTGAATCCTGCTTTTCAAGGAAGTTGTGGTGGGTTAACCCTGGCTGGACACTGGGTGCCCATCAAAGCCACTCTATCAATCCCCCTCCACAGCACGACAGGGGAGAGAAAGTGTAACGAAAGGGTCATGAGTTGAGATAAGGACAGAGAGAGATCATTCACCAATTGCCATCACAGGAAAAACACACTCGCCTTTGGGAAATTGTTTTAATTTATTGCCAATCAAATCAGAGTAGGATAATGAGAAACAAAAAGAAATCTTAAAACACCTTCCCCATACTTGTCTCTTTTTCCTGGGCTCAGCTTTACTCCCAGTTTTCTCTATCTACTCCCCTGGCAGCAGCACAGCAGGATGGGGAATGAAGGTTACAATCAGTTCATCACACACTGTTTCTGCTGCTTCTTCCTCCTCAGAGGGAGGACTCCTCAAGCTCTTCCCCTGTTCCAGTGTGGGATCTCTACTATGGGAGACAGTTCTCCATGAACCTCTCAACATAAGTCCTTCCCACAGGTTGTAGCTCTTCACAAACTGCTCCAGTGTGGGTCCTTTCCATTGTGTGCACTCTTTCAGGAACAGACTGCTCCAGTATTGATCCCCCATGAGGTTACAAGTCCTGCCAGCAAATCTGCTCCAGCATGGGTTCTTCTCTCTGCAGGAGCCACAGGTCCTGCCAGGAGCCTGCTCTAGTGCGGGCTTCCCACAGGGTCATAGCCTCTTTGGAGCACATCTACCTGCTCTGGCACAGGGTCTTCTGCAGGCTGCAGGTGGATATCTGCTCCATTATGGACCTCCATGGACTGCAAGGACACAATTTCCCTCACCATGTTCATCATCACGGGCTGCAGGGGAATCTCTGCTCCAGCACCTGGAGGACTTCCACTCCTTCCTTCTTCGCTGACCATGGTGTCTGCAGACTTATTGCTCTCACATCTTCTCATTCCTCTCCCCAGCAGTGGCTGCACAGGTTTCTCCCCCGCCTTACTGCCCCCACCCCCCCTTCTTGATTATGTTATCCCAGAGGCGCTACCACCAGCAGTGGATCCGTCTTGGAGCCGTCTGGCATTGGCTCTGTCAGACATAGAGGAAGCTTCTGGCAGCTTCTCA
Source organism: Antrostomus carolinensis (assembly GCF_000700745.2). Taxonomy (NCBI): domain Eukaryota; kingdom Metazoa; phylum Chordata; class Aves; order Caprimulgiformes; family Caprimulgidae; genus Antrostomus; species Antrostomus carolinensis. Next base: position 35,737 of record NW_010300376.1, on the reverse strand, counting down.
CAAAAGCCACCCCTATAACCCCCCTGCTACCAAAACCCTGCTACAGAAACCCAATGCAGAAGCCATACAAGGTTCATATTAAAGTGTAGAAAAGTCACATTGGTTTCATAAAGTGCTATTAAATAAAATAATACCTTATTTTAAATAGCTGCAAGATAATGGACTAACTACCAACTCTGACCAAGCCAAAAATAGGATTAACTGAAGAAAAAAGTGAGCAGAAATGAAGGATAAGAAAGTAGTCCAGATAAGTATAAGCCACTGAGAGAAAAATAGTGGGTTTTTTTCCCTCTTTTTTTTTCCCTTTTTTTCTTCTTTCTCTTTCCCATCCCCATCCCAGGAACTTGCTCATAATGAGATTGATCAGAAACTTTTCAAATAAAGTATTTTTACTTATCAGTTATGGTAAAACATTGCAAAAATGGATTTAAAAACAGCAAATGTCATTTTTTTTTAGTCTTATCTGATCTCTTGCTTTGCTACAAAGCTTTCTTCTTAACTTGTGGGAATAGGTAGCAAATTCCAGTAATGACAGAAAATTATTAAGAATAGTTGAATCTAAATCTGTTTGGACATAGTTGTGTAAAGAGCAGACAGTACTGAATGGAGAGATAATCAAATGAAGACATGACAAAATACTAGACACAATTACTTCCACATGAAGTAATAAGGAAAAATAATGCTAACAATGTATACACAGTAGAAAACTAAATTAATTCTAATTACAGATCAGAAACAAGTTCTGCAAGTGATTGCAGATCTCTAAAACTGTCAGCAATGGTCAGAATAAAACATGTAGAAATGTATGCTGAAGAATGGGAAGTATGATTAGCTACTTTAGGAAAGACTAAGTAGATTAGGACTTTGTGTTTAGACAAGGACAACTGAGGAAAGGAAGGAATACATTAATGGCTGCTTTTAAAAAAAAAAAAGATACCTAATATATTTCATCTGATGTAGAACTGAATTCTGGAACTCATTACCACAGATGACACAAGGGATGTTAAGTATAGGTAGGTGGAGGCAGTGCAAGATGAATAGATAGACCCAGTCATCTCTCCATTAAAATACCGTGATCCATACACAATGTCCACTAACATATTCTAATCTGTTACCTGTCAGAGGCTGAAAGGGTCTGTCAAGGGAAGGATCATACTATTATCTCTCTCTCTCTCTGTCTCTTTTTGTTTGCTTGTTTGTTTGTTTGTTTGTTTTGTAACTCTCCTAAGTATCTGTCATTGACCACTGACATCAGATATGACAGTTGACTAGGTGGACACGTGTTCTGAGCCAGTATGTCTGTTCTCACTCTATTGAGATTTTTGTGCATTTTATTTTGGATTTCTAAAAACCTGTAAAGCTCAAAAAATATTACTGGTTTACTGTTGCTATTAAATGTTGTAGATCCTGCTGGGGAAGAAGCAGTTTATATAAACAAGTGTATTTTACTAGCACACTTTATATCAGGTGTACCTTCACTTATCTTGAATGAAATCAGCTAAGCATATATAAAATATTTTCTATCTACACCATTTCATACTTAACTTCCTCTGCTATGCTTACAGAAAGACTTAAATTTAGATTAACTCTCAGCATCTGCTGGTTTTTGTTCAGATGTTTCTACTGAGACTAATTTCATAATCACTTTAACGTATAATACGTATTTATGCACTTTGTACATTATATGTTTGCATGCGTATAAACGTATATGTATATTTCTGTAACATAAGAACGTATGTATGCAAAATAGATTTGATTTTACGGTAAATTAAATATCTGTTTAATTGATTGATGCAGGAGAAAAAAACCCTGATGTCATGGTTAGTCAAGGTAGTTGAAGAAATAGGAAATAATTTTATAATATTTTAATGAAGTTATAAAAATGCTACATCCTCCTTCTGACCTAGCAGGATGTCAGTAACCACTTATTGTGTCCAAGGCATGAAGACAATTCTTATCTTCTGACTTCCAGTTAATCTGCACCTTTTCTTCCACATAGCTATAATGGATTGATCAGTTTCATTGCTGTTTCATATCCTGTGTATGTCACAAATGTTAAAATCTTTATGCCTGGTTTTCAAAACATCTTGTTTAATTTTAATGAAATTACAAAATATCATCAGAAAATTAGACTTGTTTATGAATAAGAATAAAACGAAACTATAACTGCATTTTTAATATAAAAAAAAATGTGTCATACATTGAATTATTTTCCAGGTTAGATTTGCTGGTAGTTTACATTAAAATTTATAAAATTTTTTCTCTAAAGAGTGCAAAAAGCAATGCAGAATTTCTGTGGATTCATCATAGCTCATTACAGTCCCTCTCTGGAATCTGAAAGGCAGTTTGACCCTAATGTTTGCTGTTAACACTTCAAATTTAGTGTTTGGGAAACATCCAAACTAGTTTTATCTTCTTGGGCACAAAGCACTTGCCTCTGAGGCTTTTAGCACCCCAGAAATACCACCCTTTTCAACAGTGGATTTTTTTTTTTAAATTTTAAAATGTTAATGCACTAATATTATAGCTCTTCAGGAAGTGCTTTCTTTTAAAAACTATATTTCTGGAACTCCTACAATATTTTACTGCAGTAGATTTCAGGATAAAACTGTGAAAGTAGGAGGGGAGTACCTTATAGAAAGATAGCATTTCACTAATAAGCAAAATACTACTTTCCCAAAAACTTTTACCACAGGTGCATTTCATGTAAGAGAATATATTCTTTGAAATTAAAACCACACCATTTTCTTGCATCAATAAAATTATGCTTGTTAGTCTTGGCATTTAGAATTTTAAAGAAAACATGTTTCTCAGAAATATTGTAGAGTAGCTAGTGGTTCTGGAAAAGTAGAACATCAAGGGAACTTTCAACTTAATATATATTGGCACCTCATGACATTTTAGTCAGTACTGCTTATTCAAGGAGGCAAGGAGATTTTGAAAGACCATTTAACAAAAAATCAGTCTGGTGGTGGATTTATAAACACAGTACATTATAGCGGTCTGACAGAAAGATAGAAATAATATCCCATTTGCCATCAAGGCCGATCCAAGAAACAGAAAAGGAACAATTCTGTCTGGGCATGGTCAGTTTAAATTTGACAAATTCTCAGAGCTCTTCAGGTTGCCAAATGACATTGAGAAAGAACAGATATTCCCCCCTTCCTACCCCTCCTTTCCTTTCTTGATTCCTTAACATATTGGACCTTTTCCATCAGTCAATTACACTGCAAAACATTGTTGTCGTTGGCAACGCTGTCAAAGGGAAGGATTAAACAATTTAGATTCAGAAGCACATTGCACTGTAAAAATCATACTTCCATGAGGACTGTGCCTTTCAATACTTAAGGTGCTCAGAGACCACTGATGATTGAGCTCAATCATTTTATTCACTAATAACTGTATATGGAATCAGAGTTAACTAGATAGACAACTCTTGCAGTATCAATTTGGATTTTTTTTCACATATGAAATAGTTCAGGAGAAATAAAACTAATGTTTATTGGGATCAAATAAGTACCAGTGGGCTCTGTCTTTTCTTCATAGGCTAAGTTTATCTAATGTGTCATTTTCTACTTTCTATACTTTTTCTCATGCACTTTGATTACCATGAAGATGACAAAACTATCTGTTGGAATGAAGAATTATCATTAAAAATTTACCAGGTATTGAATTACTAGTTAGTAAATAAAAATTAATTTTCATTAGCAGAGATATTTCAACAAAAGAGTGTCATTAAGGAAAAAGCCTAATATTCATGTGATTGTTATGTTTTCAATTCCTTTTTCCTGGAAGACAAGATACGTTTTATCAGTTAATTTTCTTTTGTTTTGTAAGCATCCTCTTCCCACTGCTTTCATAGAAATAGACAAAGAAATAACTTGAAACCACATTTGAACTTGAGACAAATGTGGTAACAGATTTTTTTAGAGTTTTATATTTTTAATTTTTTAGAAAACTATAATTAGCAGCTTCATGTAATAGTATAAGAAATTTCAGGTATTAAGAGTTACATTTCCTCAGTCATTGTAACACAACTGATTATATGCCTTGTGTTAATAATATATTTTATAACAGTGTATTCCAGAACTTTTATGCAGAAACACCCTCAAAGTTCCAGCTCATGATTTTTAATCACAAGGACTGAAAGGCACAAAGAACTGGGAGGATCCATAAGTTCAGAGCAGACTTTCAAGACAGACAAAGTCTCTTATGGTTGTGACTAGAATTCCTCTCCCAGCAGTGGACTGATTATGCCCCGCAGAATAAGAGTGTTTCTTTTTATTGTCAGGTCCATGAGAAGCAGCAACAGCACTTCAAAATCAGTGGGGAAAAAAAAAAATCAAAAAGAAAAAAAGAAGAGTTTCTGACAGCCTTCACATCCAGTATTTCCTCTACTTTTGCTTTTCTTTCATCATGCTTTTCATAATTAGTTTATTTATATTTATTTTATGGAATTTTTTAAGAAATAAATGTGAAGGGGTAATGGGAATAGCTGCCAACAATTCAAAATCCAGGCTATAATGCATTCATTTCTGTAGTGTTAACATCAAGTAAATCACATCTCCAATAAGAAACGAGTCTCTGTACTGAAAGAAGCTTTACAAACTATGGACAACACAAATAAGAAAATAGAGAAAGAATGTGAAGAGGGTCACTGAAATGACTTCTGTGTTTAGTAGTCCAAAACTTATAGGTAAAGGCATAATTTGAAAAATTGCTTTTTGTTTATCTGTATTGTGTTGTGGTTTTCTTTGTTTTGGTCTGACTGGTTGGTTTGGGTTTGGTTTGTTTGTTTTCCTTACAAGGAAGCAAAATACATTTTTTAACTGCTCATTCATTGATTTTCGGAGCCTCTCTTTTTTGGATGGTGAGTCCAAGATGATTCAGTATCTCTCTTCAGAAATCTGATGTGGTAACTTCTGCTAAAATTTTCTCTTGCATGAAAGAGGATAAAGAAGATAAACAGGGAGAAGTTTGGTAAGACAATATTGGTGCAAGATTTTCACCATAACTTGTTGATTACTGGTAACTTTTGTTTTAAATAACTGAGAAGGGTAAAGATTTGAAATAAGTCGAACCTTTTTTTCTTTTTTTCTAGCTGTTGTAATAAGAAAAAAATACAGTGTTTCTTAGCCACATAATCCCTTGTTCAGGGAATAAGACAAATATAATAGGCAATGGAATAAAAAGGATAATGGAATCGCAGCCACTAAAGGACAGTAAGATAGTATATTTTGTACTTGAATGCAGAGTGTTATTACAATAAATCAGGATCAGTGCCCCATGGAATGTGATCTCTGTTTAAACTAATTTTTCTGAAGGCATGCCTGTGCTATTACACTGAGTGTGTTACCTTTCTAAGCCATGTTGGTCTGGAGACCTACAGTTGCATATGCCAAAGAGCAGTAGGAAGGCAAAGAGCAGTAGGAAGGCAAAGAGCAGTAGGAAGGTAAGAATGCGATCAATGTTACAGTGCAGTTACATTTGTGAAGATGGATTTCTTTTCTTTTAATTTGCCCAGCAGTTTGATTCCACTCCTATAAGATTCAGTAATTTTTATTCCATTATTGCCAATTACTAAAAGGTTCTCTTTTCTCATCTCTTTTAGGACATAGCTGAAAAGATTGGCTTGAATTTGTTCCTGAGGCAGGTCCATTAATTTAAAGGGAGATAAATCGCAAGTGAGTTTGTTTAATGAAGATTTGTTTAACATCAATGAAAGGAACTGTATTTCCACACGAAAAGGTGCTGTTATCTTTGAAAAAATATTCTGGATCGCATAGAAGAATCATAATATATTTGGAAGAAGAGACACATGTAAAAGTAATGTGCACACATCCCTTCCAATGTCCCTATATTATCTATTTTTTACTTACGTTAAGTACATCACACTTTAGGATTAGTCCTGTAGGTTGTACCTATGGTACTCATGAATAAAGGTAAGAGCATGGCCTATGAGCACTGGACCATGAGCTTCTCTACTAATTAGTTCTTCCTTGCTTTTTGTCTGTTTTTGCCTGTGCCACCCAGGCACAGCATCGGCAGGAGAGTGTTCAGGCATTGTTCGCCAGTCTGTGTAGTCAACACTACTCCACTCTGAGAGGAGAAGAGGAACTACTTTCAGGGCCAGAGGAGAGGTGCCCTGGTCCATTTTATGTATTAGTACACATGTGACCTTTGTGAGCACTGATAATCATGCTGAGGAGAAAAGCCTGGTCATCATTTGCAAAGGGCAGTTTAGTGCTGTTACAATATTAAATAAGACTAAATTTAAAGTTGAATGAAGTTAGAATTCTACTCTGGATGACATTAGGTGCAGGAATGTCGACAAATATTTCCCCTCAGTCATCAAATAGACTGTCCCATAACACCTCTCACTAAATGCAGAGGTGAAAGAAGCTGGTCCCCCAGGACTCAGCACATAAATGAAATTTCATGCCCCATTTGTGAAACTGGAAACATTATAAAGAGAAGATCTAAAGAAGATCTTGGGAAGTCTTCTTGTTAATTTGATAAAACTCTCATTCGTTTCGGTGAGGATGTTCATTGAGTGCTACCTACTGGTTTTTGCCATTTGTAATTGAAGCTGAGGTGCTTTTCAATATGTAGATCCTTTCAGCAACATTTTTTTGTCAGAATGTTCTACTACATGGTTTCCATATGTGCATGTTTACTTACATTTTCCATGTTTTTCCTTTTCCTTTTACTCTCTGTCACTGAAGATAAGTGGTTTTAATTATTATTTAATTTTCATAGAATCATAGAAAGGCTTGGATTGGAAGGGAACTTTAGAGATCTAGTTCCAACCACCTCCATAGACCTCTCAATTAATGTTAACTATTATATTTAGGACAGAGTGTCAGAACTAGAGTCCTGAAATAGAGAGTATTATACAATGTAAGAAGTTTACTCTTCTGGGGTTTTTTTGTACAATTTTTCTAAAAGAAATATGAACTGTCATGTTTCTACAATAGATTGCTATCATTAAAACCATGTATATGAAACTGTCATATGAACTAGTTACAGAAAAATTAACTTTTTCATGGCTTCAGCAGACTCAGACAGAAAAACATTTTATTATTTTTATTTATATTTTTTCAGCACTGGAAGTAGTTGTAATAATTTGAAACATATTTGAACAGGATATTCAGATTGATGTGAAATTCTGCTATAAGCCAAAAAAAAAAACCCTAAAATTATTTTAAAAACCCATTCTCTCATGTTCACTGATGAGGTTGTGAAAACTCACTTAGGCTTTCCAGCTTGCCTTCTTTTTCCTTTCTCATACAGAATTTTGATTGGCTAATAGCAAAGCTTGAGCTCACAGTTGTTTATTTGGCTTTCTGAGAGTGATTGCCCTTTGTTTATAAAGGAATCTTAATTGATGATTGAATACGTACCTACAATGTGTTCTCAGTCTGTTCACACATAACAATGTGTATGTCCTGGAGAAATGTAAAAGATAGAACTTCTATTTCAGTGAAGTAAGCACTGTTTTCACAGAGACTGGTAAATGTAAAACTCTATACAAATTATACTAGTTATTGCTATTATTACTTGCTTCCAAAGCACTGTAAATTATTTGATCATATGGTAACAGTCTTTAGGTGCTAGAGAGAAACTTGTACTATGTATTCAGATGAGGAAGCAAAAATTCCTTTTGCCTCTCTGTTGACTATCCGTAAATTCAGACATGCAGTAGTAGATATTTGCTGTTTGCTTATGTGCTCGCTAAAGGGTGAAGATAGGCAGGAACATGGGTGGAAATAAGATTTTACTTTCTGGCTGATATAACTGAACTGGTTTTGATCAGTAGATCCCTGTCTTTGCTTTAAAAGAAATGAGAGAAAAAAAAGTGAGTGTCTCAGGAAACTACCTTCTTCTTTCATTTGATCTGCTACTTAGATTGTTCATTAACTTTTCCTAAGACATTTTGTTTTGCTTTTTCAAAAAAATGTGAGCTTCGGTAAATGCCCTTTCTCTTTCCTCTTTTTGTAGTTATTTTGATCATCTAATAATTTGTCCAAATTGGTTATTTAGAGGTGAGTGGAAATGCAGATAGGTAATGTTCTCTGAGACTGTATTTCTACTATACTAATGTAAACAAATGATTCCTCTTAGATCTGGTCAATGAGGTGCAAAGCTTTATTTAAAATAACTGTTTGTCACTGTTTACCAAAAGGCTTTTCCTTTCTCTCCTGAATTATAGTTATTATCTCTAATTTTGTGACATTGATCTCAGAGGTACATGGCCCTTTTCATATCATCATAGAGTAATAGAATCATTTAGGGTGGAAAAGACTCTTAAGATGATTGAGTCCAACCATAAACCTGACATTGCCAAGTACACCACTAAACCATATCCCCAGTTTTGGTTCCTTTTGTCCCATTTCCCTTCCATGAGAGGCATACCTCTTAGGACTGCTCTCATTAGCTTGTGCACTACAGTCATGTACACAAAACAATGAACTCAAAGCTATCATTAAACTTGTAGTTCTATGGAATTAAAACTAACAGTAGTGATACTTTAATAATAAAATATGTTTAATCTTTTAATCTTCGACATCAGCTATGAATTCATATTTTAAGTGCTTCACTAGAGAATGTATTGCAGTAGTTTTATATTGGTAGCACTGGCAATGTCTCTCTAGCCTTTTAATAATAAAGATGGTTAAAGTTAGGTGTAACAACTGCTATAGAAATTTCGTAAAATGTAATGAGATTTGACACAAAACTATTGCCTTACTATAGAAAATGGAACTATAGATATGAGGGTTTCAGCTTGATCGTGACATGGAGATTTATACCTCTATCTCACCCCAAATAAAAAGCTGTCAAATATTTTCCTGTGTCTGGGTGAGTCTCAGACACAGATGATAGCAAGCTGGCTAAGTCTCATACAATTCAGACTTAAATGATTATTGTGGGATGTGGAAAGCAACAGGAGGCTTTGGATGAGGTTATATCATCTCCTCTGCTTTGAGTGTATGTGTCTGGCTTTTGTTCGTAAAGTTCTCAACATGGGGATCTGATTAGATTTGCAGTTGCTTCTAGACGATCAAACGATACAATAGTACTAAACCTTCTTGCTCCACCTGCATCTGGTTAAAGGCTTGTGTGATTTCCTCTCTGAGCAGAGTTCTTCTCTGATGACTTATAATTTTATTACCTGCATGGTGAAGTAGGAAAAAAAAAAAAAAAAAGACAACTTAAATTCATGCTGAGGGTATAAGTGACAGAATACAGCTGCCCATTTGATAGAAAGGAACAATTTAGAGTGAGCAGAGAGATGTCTGCATGTAGGGATAAATATTGATGGCCATTTGACTTCTTTGTGGAATTTTGAGGTTCATTTGGACTCAAAAAAATGGTCCAAGTAACCTGGTTACCATCCATGTGGGACACATTCTCTCAGTTCAACGTGCAACCAAATGAAAGATAGAAGTGTAGCCTGGAGTTCAAATATATTTGTCCCTGGATTGCCCCTAAATAATCTGAATTTTTCCTTTTCAGTTTTGCAATAAGGATTGCAATATATATTTTTATTCTAATGCACTTGTACTGATTGTGACTGAGATAGGGTTAATTCATAGGAGCTTGTGTGGTTCTATAGTTTGGATTTCTGATTAAAACAGTGTTGATAACAGGAATGTTTAGCTGTTACTGAGCAGTGCTTACAAAGCATTAAGGACTTTTCTGCTTCTCACACTGCCCTGCTAGTGCAGGGGCTGGAGGTTCACAGAGAGTTGGGAAGGGACACAGCTGGGATAGCTGACTCAGACTGACCAAAGGGATATACCATACTGTACAATGTCATGCTCAGCAATAAATCTGCAGGAAAGAAGGAGGAAGGGAGGATTTCTGAAATTATTGTGTTTGTTTTCCTGAGTAACTGTTATGGTGATGGAGCCCTGCTTTCCTGGAGATGGCTGAACACCTGCCCACTGATGGGAAGCAGTGAATGAATTCCTTGTTTTGCTTTGCTTGTATGTGCAGCTTTTGCTTTACATATTAATCTGTCTTTATCTCAACCCACAAGTTTTCTCACTTTTACCCTTCCAATTCTCTTCCCATCCCACTGTGGTGGAGTGAGTGAACAGCTCTGTGGGGCCGAGTTGCTGGCTGGGGTTCTTACAATCATAGAATCATAGAATGTAGGGTTGGAAGGGACCTCAAGGATCACCTGGTCTAACCTTTCTTGGCAAAAGCACAGTCTAGATAAGATAGTACAGCACCCTGTCCAGCTGAATATTAAAAGTGTCCAAAGTTGGGGAATCCACCGTTTCCCTGGGGAAATTATTCCAATGACTGATTGTTCTCATTGTGAAAAACTTTCCTCTTGTGTCAATCGGAACCTCCCCAGGAGTAACTTGTATTCCTACCCCTTGTCTTTTCTGCGTGACTCCTTGTAAAAAGGGAGTCTCCATCTTCTTTGTAGCTACCCTTTAAGTACATGGTGATGAGGCATCCCCTAAGCCTTCTTTTCTCAAGGCTAAACAAACTTAATTCTCTCAGCCTTTCCTGGCTGGTAGTCTTCCCAGTCCTTTGATCATCTTTGTAGTCCTTTGGACCCACTCCAGTCTGTCCACATCTTTTTTGTATAGTGGAGATCAAAACTGAAAACAGTGTTCCAGGTGTGGTCTGCCAAGTGCTGAGTAGAGTGGGATAATGACTTTATCTCTGCTGTTGATTCCCTTTTTAATGTAACCCAGCAGCCTGTTGGCTTTCTTTGCTGCAGCAGCACTCTGTTCACTCACATTGAGCTTGTTGTCCAACAGGACTCCCAGGTCCCTTTCCACAGAGCTGCTTTCCAGGCAGGTAGATCCCAGCATGTGCTGCACCCCTGGGTTATATTTTCCCAATTGCAAGATCTTACACATGTCCTTGTTGAACTTCATAAGGTTCTTGCTAGAACTGTCTACTTCCCTACTCAGTTTGGTATCATCAGCAAATTTCATCAGGGTACACTTCATCCCATCATACAGATCCCTTATGAAGATATCAAACAGCATTGGGTCCAATATGCATCCTCTAGGGATTGGAGCTGACAGGTTGCTAATTTTAAAAAGAGCTATTTGCCACTACCTTCTGAGTGTGATCTGTCAGCTGGTTCCCCACTCACTGCACAGAACACATCAATTTCTCCAGGAAGAGGCTGTGGGGAACAGTATCAAAAGCCTTGAAGAAATCCAGGTAAACAATGTCCCCTGCTCACCCCACATCAACCAAGCAGGTTACTTTGTTGTAGATAGCGATCAGATTTGTCAAGCACAATTTGACCTTGGTGAATCTGTGCTGGCTTTTCCCAAACACATGCTTCATTTGGCTTGTGATAGCCCTTAGCATGATTTGTTCCAGAACTTTCCCAGGGACTGAAACAAGACTGATGGGCCTATAATGACACTGTATTCTGTAGCATTTTGACACCGTTTCCCACAGCATTTTGATACCATTTCCTGCAGCATTCTTCTACAGGAACTGGCTGCTCAAGGCTTGGATAGCTGTATACTTTGCTGGGTAAAAAAACTGACTGTCTGGCCGTGCCCAAAGAATGGTGGTGAATGGAGTTAAATCCAGTTGGCGGCCGGTCACGAGTGGTGTTCCCCAGGGCTCAGTACTGGGGTCCGTCCTGTTTAATGTCTTTGATCTGGATGAGGGGTCAAGTGCACTCTCAGTAAGTTTGCAGACAACACCACTCTGGGTGGAAGTGTTGATCTGCTTAAGGGTAGGGAGGCTCTGCAGAGGGATCTAGACAGACTAGATAAATGGGCCAAGACAAATTGCATGAGTTACAATAAGACCAAATGGTGGGTTCTGCACTTTGACCACAACAATCCCAGGCAGCACTACAGGTCTGGGGAGGAGTGGCTGCAGAGATGCTCAGCAGAGAGGGTCATGTGGGTGTTGACTGATAGCCAGCTGAAGATGAGTCAGCATTGTGCCCTGGTGGTCAAGAAGGCCAAAGGCATCCTGGCCTGTATCAGAAATAGTGTGGCCAGTAGGACCAGGGAAGTGATATTACTCCTGTACTCAGCACCTCAAGTACTGTTCAGTTTTGGGCCCTTCCTTACAAGAAGGACATGGAGTCACTGTTCAGAGAAGGGCAACAAAGCTGGTGAAGCATCTGGAGCGCATGGGCTTATGAGGAACAGCTGAGATAACTGGGGTTTAGCCTGGAGAAAAGGAGGCTCAAGGGAAACGTTATTGCTCTCTACAACTATGTGAAAGGAGGTTGTAGCGAGGTGGGTGTCAATTTCTTCTCCCAAGGAGCAAGCGATAGAACAAGAGGAAATGACCTCAAGTTGTGCCAAAGGAGGTTTAGACTGGATGTTAGGAAGAATTTCTTTATTGAAAGGGTTATCAGGCATTGGAACGGGTTGCTAGGAAAGTGGTGGAGGCATTTGAGTCATGTAGACAGTGCTTAGGGACATGGTTTAGTTGAGGTTTAACCTCACATGTCAGTGTGAGGCTAATGATTGGACTTGATGATCTTAAAGGTCTTTTCCAATTTAGGCAGTTCTATGATTCTGTGATAATTTCCTGGATCCTCCTTTAAAACACTCTTGTAGATGGGAGTCACATTAGCCTTCTTCCAGTCTTATGGGACATCCTCTGATCTCCATGACTTCTGAAAGATTATTGAGAGAGGCCTTACAACAATGTCAGCCAGCTCTCTTAACACCCTTGGGTGGATAACATCTGGGTCCATCCATTTGTAGGGGTCAAGCTCCTGTAACTGTTTGTATACCAACTCTTCCTTCACTGATGGCAGATCTGTGTTTGCATTGACCTCGATTTTTATTCCCAAGACCTGAGGACCAACAGTGCAGGTAAAGACAGAGGTAAAAAAAAAATGTTGAGAACCTCTGCCTTTTCAGCGTTGTTGGTGACTAATTCTCTTCTCCTGTTTAACAGTGGGCCAATATTTTCCTTCTGTTTCTGATTGTTTATATACCTAAAGAACCCTTGCAGTTTTTGAAATCTCTAGCCAATTTCAATTTTAGTTGAGCTTTTGCTTTTCTAACTACATCTCTGCACGCGCTGGCAATGCCCTTCTAGTTCTCAACAGGTATTCACCTTATGTCTTGGTTTTCTTATGGATATGGCCTTAGATAATATAATAATAAACTAGTTCAATACAATTTTAAGATAATCACATTTTGAGTTGTTTGCTTCAGTTCTGTATTATTCTCTTTAACAGGCATGATGTTAAGATTGTCTTGCTATGATATAATTTCTTCTTTTTGAATGGATTATTTAAGACTCTTCAGGGTTTTATTTTTTATTTTTATTGACTACTTAATACAGAAAGCTAAACCAAACTTTTCTGCTTATTAGAGCATAAAATTTGAGTTGTTCTGCCACTTCCCACTGGTTATTAGATGTGCAGCCACTAAGTCAGTTTGAGGATGCTGCTTTAGCACTGAAAATTATGATTTGGGACAAAGAAAATTAATTATTGAAGGGTTTTGTGAGAATTGCATTTGATAACAAAGTGTTTTTGGACATAACTGGGAAGCTTTGACGAACCAAGCAGCAATATTATAATGTGGTCTTTATAGGATATATTAGAAGCTAACCACCCAAACAGTAAAGAATGAAGTAGTTTTTTGTTGGGTTTTTTTGTTTGTTTGTTTGTTTGCTTGATTTTTTTCCTGCAAGGAACACACACCTGAGAACAGGATGCTGAGCTATTTGATTAAAAGAATAGTAATAATCATGTGTCAAGTGCTGGAAATAAGAAATGTGTTGCAGATGGGAATATGAGTCTTTGTGAACCCACATAAGTATTGTTACTTAGAGAGGGGGTTTTCTTTATGTTGGACAGAAAATATTTTTGTGTTCATAATTTCTTGGAAAGGAGTTCAATTGCAATTGTGGCCAGGTGGGCGATCTCGGGTGAGTTTAAACTGGGAAACCTTCAAGCAGTGCTTTAATATTCTGACATTCTCACTGGGAAAAGTTATTTTATAGGCCGTATAGGTAATTACTTTCTACAAATGATCTATCAGGGAAAGAAGAAAATTCTTCCCTCAGATGCTGCTCAGTAAGACTAGATTACTCAGGTCACTTCAACAGGCCTAAACTTCATCCACATATGCTGCACTGAAATATTTAGGGTCATTTACATAATAGATTTTCTAATTATCTTCTTCCTGTGATCTGTCTGTCTAGCATAGCTGCAGGGCAGAAATTGTAGTGATCCTAATTCCTTCCGCAGTGGTCTGATACCAGTCAAAAATATCACATCCTTATATCTTGTTAGCATAGGCAAGTTTGCTTCTTAGACTTGTGGAATAGCTATGCTTTCATATGAAAAAGGTCAATTTTAAATTATTTTAGGGATCATAAATTTCAAATGAACTGAAGCAACATTATCTACACACTTGAGCTACCTCAGTTGTGTAACCAGCTGCCTGACTACACAGACATTATGGATTCTTCCACACTAAATCATAGTACCAAGCACTGAATCTAGTTCTTGATGACAGCCGGTGGATTTGTGACCTCCCTGGAATAGTTGAAGCTGTAAACTACTGAATGGCTAAATGATGCATAACTGTAGTTTCCTCCTCTGTGACAGATGCAGTAATGGTCTGGGCATACTTTTCAGATAATTTAAGTTAAAACTTTACCCATTCTTCTTATCCCAGAAGTCTTTTAGAAGTAGCATGCACTGTCTACTTTTAAAAACTTAAAAATATTATAATAACTGTACTGTATATAAAAAAGTATAAAAATACCCTTATTTCTTTTAATGGTAATATTAAGATTGTTCTTATTTTCAGTTTTTCTTAGCATGTTATGTATATTAATCAACTGAGATCACGAGACTAGACTAAAATTCCTTCAGAATTTTCTCTAGGAGAATTCCTCTTCTTTTGGTACAAAGTGTAAGGACAAAAGATAAGTAAAATTTATTTTGAGTTTAAATGTCTGTTGACTTGTCACATAGACTCTTTTATAGGCAGGGGATACCAACAGGAACTGTTGGATTGTAACCCCATGACGTTTTCTCTCCCTTGGCTATGTATAGAGACTAGCTTGGATGGTGATGTTTATAACATAGCCAAAGGGATCCTATCTACCTAATAATTTAAAAGTTTTCTACATTTTTTTTTTCTGCAAATCAGTCCATTCCAATCAAATTAAATATTTCAATATACATATTTATGTTTATTTTAAATATTTTTAATATACATTTTTGTTTGCACCTTTCAAAAAGAAAAGGAAGGAAATGGATACCTAATAGTAGAGAAGGCTAGAGTGCTAGAAATACTATAGTAGCATCATCTGCTAATGTCTGTATTCAGGTAATGCCTAGGAATCTAAATAATGAATTGTGACCCTTCTCTGTTATTAGGCGTGAAGTAAAGTATTTTCTTGCCCCAGTTCAGATTACAGTCTAATTACTGAATGACAGATGCAAACAGAACACTGCAAAGAAATCACGAGACAAATATTGCTTAGCATTATAGGCTATGTTTTATTGCACCAATTGCTTAGGGGCTTTGGTTTCTTTTATGCATCATGGCCAATAACAGTTTTAGGAAGAGAATTGATGGTGGATTGCAAGATAGCTCTAGGGGGCTTTTAAAAGAGATCCTCCCAGACATGAAATGCAGTATGAGAGTAAGCCTGAAATTGCTTGCTGCAAATTGTAATGAGAGTGATGAAGGTAGGCAGGCTGAGGCTCATGGAAAACAGAAGTGTAGGTACCTAGTGTGAGGATTGGCCATCAGGGTACTTGTTAATAAAGACAAACAGTGTATATTTCATGAGACAGAAAAATCAGTGGAAGGACGTAAAAGGAGGAGAAGTGAACTAGGAGAATATCCCTTACAGTAGCATACTAAATAGATTCAAGTGAGGCAAGATTATCTCTCAAGGCTGAAAAGTAAGACTTTCCAATAAACAAGATACGAGAAGATGAGGATCTAGGGAGAGATTTAACTGCATAGACAGATAGGAGTATGGTATCTTATAGCTATTATGTAGAGTGAATCAACAAAAATTAGATGTATCTGGGCTATGAGGCTCTGGAGAGCAGGCTGAGTCAAAGATGAAGCCTAAGTTATGGTCCTATCTCTTAAATTTGTGATTCATTATAATTTTTAGAGTAATAGCATAAGAATATTTCAGTAGAATAAGAAAAGGACTAATGTCTTTTCTAGAAAGGGAAAATTGCCTACAAGTGTGGAGGGAGTAAGGGAAAACCTGCTAAAACATCTGCTCTAAGTAACATATACGATTAACTTCCATCACTTGTGACAGTGGAGTTCTGGAACAACTTAGGTAAAGGAACAACATAAACAATAATGAAACTTCACAAGCTCAGCTCAGTGGTACAGGGCCAGATTGGAGATCTTTGCTCTCTGTCACGTTCACTTCCAGAAATGTTTTTTACTCAGAAACAGTGCTGACAGTATGCTTAAACATCTCAAGCTGGGAAGCAGCTTACCTGTTCTCAACCACTATTTCACCTGGTTTAAAAAGTTTCCTAGGCCCTGAAATATACAACAGCATCATACAGAAACTTTTGTGTCTGCTTTTATTACAGACAATTTGGAAGTGTCTATGTCATAATGTGGTCAATATATATTACCTTACTGGAAGGCTAACTAAAAATTTTCATCTATGATGGTAAGATAATTCTAACTGTGGACTAAAATGAATACATTTATTTCAGTTATTTTTAGATATGAGAAAACTACTTTTTTTTTTTCTTTTTGTTTTCATCAGAGTTTTATTTCTTACTTTTTATTAACTATGAAAGTTCCTGTTTATTTTTATGTTATCTATGTATCTTGTTCCTCATTATTTTGGGTTATTCTGCTAACATGTATTTTTATTCTTGGAGCCATTAATCCTTTTTCTCAGTGTGCAGAAATGGAAAAGGAATCCTGTTCTGATGTAAGTACAGAAATATCTACACCTACTTTTCAGACCGGAAAATTGTAAAACTGTGTTGTTTGGGATTATATCTCCCTTTAACCCTTAATATTACATTAAATAACCTTAATTAAATTAGAAGATGAAATGCCTGAGTAGAACTTTCATAGGCATTTTATTTATTTATTTATTCATAAAACTTTTCTACAGAGTAAATACCTGGCTATAACTCTGAAAGGATAAATCCATACCACATAGCACATAAAGCTCCTTGGTCAAAAGGAGATTTTGAGTCAATAAAGTAATCATCAGTATGTACTATTCAATAGGCAAGTGACTTTGACTTTACATAGCTAGTCTGCAAAAAAATCCCAAGTAACCAAAAAATAGAAAAAAACCCAAAGAAAAAAAAAAAAACAGCCAAGCAATAAAAAGCATAATACATGGTAACTGAAATCCATTAACTGGTTTGATTTATTCATTTTGACTGGTAGGTGCACAGTTCTCTGTACACAATATGATTCTAAATATTTACTTGATTTGTTTTTATATAAAATTATTTTCCCTACTTCTTTGTATTAGAAACCAGGTTACAAAGGCTCACATATAACAAAAATTTACAAATTAACAAATCAACTAAAACATAGTAAAATAGTCATTAAATATAAAATCCCTTCCAGTTACATTAGAACCAGTGTGTGTTGGTTTGTATTGTCTATTCACTGCTTATTTAAAATACTCTCACAATGTTGCTTGTACTTACTCCTGAAAATAATGAACTGTTACACTCATTTTACATGTTGGCCCTCCCATGAGTGCTTTTAGCAAGCTCTACCTTTTGAACAGCATGTGTAGCTTTAATGGAGATTGAGGCAGTGTAGAGAGGAAAGCCACAGAAAAAGGTTACAAGTTAGAAAAAAAGCTGTGATTAACTAGCTTGACATTCACTACCACTTTGGTACAAGGTGGGAAAAAAATACTTGCTGTGAAATAGCTGCAGCATTTAGAGCTGTTTGGATTTGCTGTAAGCTACAAATAAATGTTTTTATCTATTTTTAGAATTCATACAATGCCAAATATAATTAATAACAATTAACTAATACTTTAAATAGGCAATTAGCTTTGTTCTTAACTTTTTGAATTAAAAACATTTCTTTCAGCCTTTTACATCATGCTTTTTACTAATTCAAGTATACATTCACTCAAAATAAACTTTACAAAGGATAACTTCTCACTTTCATGTACTGTATATAGAGAAGAGTTATTGATTAATGCAATTCACAAAAGTAATCATACAGTTAAATTCTAAGCTAGCAGTTGTGGTATACTCTAATGAGAATGCTGTGATTTAAGGTACATGATTTCAATGGAGTGACATATAATCTCAGGCTGTAGGGAGGAACTGATGTTCATTGTTGTAAATTTAAATTTCTAATATTAATTAGCCATATTTAGCACCCAAGTGTTGAAGAAACTCTGAAATAAATACATTGACTAGTTTTTAACATGAAAATTTATGAGACACTAAGATCTTCCATTGCTGAGAAAGTTAATTAACTACCAATCCCCACATTGTTAAGATGGAACTTTCTCATTCTACCTGATTAACTCTAGAGACAACAATATTAACAGAAGGAGGAGCTAAAATTGTTCTTTCTCTTAGCCTAAATGTGTTCCTGTAACCCTAAATAATTTCTCACTTCCTGTTCTTCTCTCTATCTGTCTAATGAATATTCACATATTCAGTACTCATATTTATACACCCCACACAAATTTGAGATTATCTTCACAAGACATATAAACATTCTGTAAATTACACTATCCCTCTTATAAGACCTCTTTCCCACAGCTTGAAATGTTAACTTTTCCCTTTTTCTTGCTTGGCAAATAAATTATTTCTTCTTCTCCTGAAAATACATATTTTTTATACAGTGGTGGGTTGATCATGGCAAGCAGATAAACATCACACAGCCACTTGCTTGTTCCACTCTGCTCCAGGGGGACAAGGGAGTGAGCAGAAAAAGTAAAGGTGAGAAAACTCACAAGTCGATACAGTTTAAAAAGTGTGGGAAAGAGGGAGAGAAAAAAAAAAACCAAACAAAAAACCCCCAAAACCCCCAAAAACCCCAGGTGATGCAAAAACAATCACTCACCAGCTCCCACAAGTAGAGTGATGCCCAGCTAGTCTCTGAGCAACAGTTACCTGCCTGCAGTTTTTGTTACTGAGCATGATGTTATGTTGCTTGGAATACGCTTTTGGTCAGTTTGGATCAACTGCCAAGGTTGTGGCCCCCCTCAACTTCTTTCCACCCTCAGCCTACTCATTGTGGTGAGTACAATGGGGGAAAAAAAAAAACCCAAAAACCAAAACCCAACGAGGTTATACAAGTACTACAGTTCATCAATAGTTAAAACATTGATGAACAGTGCTTTAGTCACAAATCCAAGACACAGTATCATACCCACTGCTATGTAGAAAACTACCTCCATCCCTGTCAGACACAGAACAATTAGTATATTCATACACATATTTAGGTTTTATACATTTTTCTACTCTTATACAGCTGTTCTATGAATATTTTGTTTTATATCTAAGTTCAGCCATATTAACTGACCAACAGAGAAACACATATTAATGTATTTCCCTTCCTTTTACCTACCCTTTTCTCTTTCTTCTTTCCTTCCACCATTTCTCTTTTTCCTTCTCTCTTCCCCTTTCTTTCACTTGCCTTGCCTTGCCTTGCCTTGCCTTCTCTTCCTATGACACTGTTTGTCTAGGACAAGTGGTACAGCACACACTATACACAACTGGTAATGCATTATTCCTACAGGTACATTTGCTGCAGAACCTTTACTAAGATCAAGAACAGCAGAAAATTTGTCTGTGAATGGATAGATGTATTGTGGGAATGTTCTTTTTTTTCCACTGTGCCCTCTCTCTCCTTTGGGAGATAGTGTGAAGCAAGTACTGGGAAGATAGGTCATAACAGTGTATTAAAATTTTCACTTTTTCCCTCTGTCAGGAAAGGGTAATCCTTTGGGAGCTATAAAATAATAATAAAAACATCATCCTGAAGAACTGAGTCTCAGTGCTTAACAGTGTTTCTCTAATGGCATTTCACCTATCATTTCTATTCAACTGAAAGCATTTCCTATGGTAAAACAAACTGTGATACTGATGAACACTGACATTTGCTAACAGCATTAAGTAGTAAAACAAAGGCTGAGAAGATAGTAGACCCAACAGGAGAGAATCCACAGATTAGAAGAGAAAAAATACCAACAGCTCTTAATTGTCAATGCAGCCTACTAATCCTGGATTATAAAACAAAAGTGTAAATCAGTTTAATAAAATTTTCCCTTTAAGCAAGTAGTTCTGGCCAAAAAAAATAGCCAAAAGCATGGCAGAAGTAGCTTGGGAATTGTAGGACAAAGAGAAGAATGCAAGGCCGAGGGGTAGGGAGCAACAGCAAAAATGACAACTCAGTTTTAAGAAGCTGTTCTTATGTATGTTACAGTTTTAAACCCCGGATCATGCTGTAAAAGCAATCAGAAATACATTGAAAATTTAAAGTTTAAAAGAAAAGCAAACTCTGAATATATGCAGAAGAAAAAAATCATTCCTTTTCAATTAAAAAACTGAAGACATTTTTTCTGATCTATGCTGAACCCTTATTAAGTTTATTAACTAAAGATGAGTAGAGAAATTACTTGAGCTAGTAGAGGAATTACTTGATTTGTGTAATAAAGTTGATGTCAGCTATTAATGTAAATATTACTCTTTTAGGTCTTGAATTTGCTTTGTATGCGTAAATACATACAAAATCAGAAAAAAAATGCCAGTGTTCTTTGTCATTAATTTAAAGTTAAAAATATGGCTTCTGTTTGCCACTTTTCACACAAATTTTATTTTTTGAGCAACTAATAGATACCAACTATATTTGACATAATAGATAGGTGCTCCACAAATCTGTGTGTGCCCACATGTGTGCAAGTACAATGGAAACAGAACTAAAAAATATGTGTATTGAATATTTTATTTGAAATGTCAACAAATTTTTTAATGCACAAGGCTGTGTAAAACATTTGTTTGTGATGCGCTTTACAAAACCCTGAAATGAATAAATTGAGACATCCAAAAGAAGGTCCTACAGATCTAAATATCTATTCTAGGGAGTCAAAGAAAACATATTACGGTGTGTTTTAAGTTTGCATTCTTTTTCTGGCTTCTCAAATTCAGCTTTAAATTTTCTCTAATATGATGTTATGCACTAAGTGTAAGGTGAATCTCTGTTCAAGGTAGGATACTCAAGTTTTTTCTTTTTATTATATTGTATTTTAAGTTCTTTTTAGAAAAGTATTTAGTGTGGTTTTCGGATTGCTACATAAGTAAATAGAAATAAATATGTACACACAAACATTTTCCCTAGTATTTCATTTGCAGGAAGTTTAGCTGTTAACAGTCTGAAAAACTAGCAAGTGGAAACATATTAACCTAATTTGAAGCTCTGGTAGTAGACATATTGTATGAAAAAACATTGTAGAGGACTAGGCTAGATTACGCTGAACTATAGATATCATAGTATGATAAGGAAGAACATGTGGGAGAAAGGACATAAAAGAAGCTAGAGATGATGAGCATCAAGAAAAAAGGGAGATGTACAACTGTAGGTGTGAAGACAAGAAGTCTGTATATGGGATGGAGGGGTTATGAAAAAACAAGTGGAAAGACAAAGGACAAATTGACCCAGAGTTTGCAGTCCTCAGCTCCCTCCACCACCAGTGGAGGGAGGGCATATCATTGTCTGAGTTAAGGTGATCACATATTGAACCTATTGCTTCTTAATGTGAGATGGCAGCTACCTCTCTCTGTTGACTGCTGGGAGATGATAGGTAATGCATACCTTGGAGTATGGAAAAGTAATAACCTGTTAACCATTGCCAATGAATGGTGTGAAATCCAATTTGTCTCTCAGCTTCAGTAGTCCTGGTCACATAGCAGACATACGAATATGGTATGAATGCCATAATTTGTGCAGGAAAAAAAAAAAAAAAATATTATTTTTGCCATATATTATTTTGAAATATACTTTTTTCATCATTCAGATGATAACCATGGAAGAAGTCAGAAAAACCCTTTTACATAATATGTAAGTCATCACACATGACTATTTGAAAGATCTTTATATCAAATATGTTCATCTGAGGCTTTTCTTGAATGTACTCTGAGTGTAGATGTTATGGGGTAATTATTTAATTAAGAATTCTACTGATCTTTTGCAGTGGAAGATAAAAGTGCACTTCTAGTCTAATGGTCTTCAGTATTTTGAAAAGTAGCATATTATGCTGACTGTTCCTTGATTCCAACTTTCTGATCAGTTAAACTTACCAGTCAATTACATTTAATCAGACCACACTAGGACAGTATGTTATTTTCTTTTGTCTCTAATCTTTTGTCTTTTATTTTTTATCTGTTTTCCTTCTGCTAGAAAGAGGAAGTAATTGTCTAGTTGCTATAGTATTCCCTTTAGGATTGGATTGACATCCCAGTGTTCTCTTGCAATAATTTACAATTAAGCCTTCAGGATTCAAGGCATTACATACTGGAATTAATAAAGAATTCACATGCATATGCCCTAACACAGTCCGATTTTATTATGGAAAAGGATGGATTGTTTGAAGGAGAGGCCCTATTCCCTCTTGCAGCAACGTTTCTCTACATCTCCTTCACCTCGTGCCCTGGTCATTCTTTATTGAAAACAAAAACAGTACTTCATAGATGACAAGCATTTTTATGTAATTAGTGGTGCTCACTACTTCACTATACCATATAATTTGTAATGCTGGCTAAAATGTGTGCTTACATAAGCAGTCCCCACATATAATTATTAGAGGTATTTCCACTCTCAGGTTCTGTTAAGACATTCAAGAACATGGTTCATACAAACTAAAGGAGCACAAATTGCTGTAGAAGGATTATTATATCAACTTTGTACCTTATTTATGCATTCAGGCTGCAGAGCTGTAATGGAAGCTTTGCCATTACTTTGCAATTTGTACCTCGGGCACAGCATCGCAATCACAACGTTTCTCTGATTTCAATTTCCAGTTAAAATCCTATAATTTCTACCACATAAACAAGTCTTTAATGTGTAGAAGGTCTTCCCCCCACTACCACAGTTAGAAGTTCATATGTTGTGAATGTTGATTTGGTCTAATACTTACTGTTGTTAGATACTAGTGCATTTTGGAAAATGAGTGGAAGTCATTTGGGTTAAGTAAACCGTGGTCTTTTTTCCTGTTGTTTTGCTTCTGTTCTCATAGCCAAGGAGCAGTAGTGCACATGTCATAATGGAGTGGGGAGAGCTTGAAGAGCTGTGCCATTAAACAGTGCATTAAGCAAAGCCTCTTCAGACAGTCCATTCTGAGGAGAGGTCTGCTCCATACAAACAAAGCTCTTGAGATGCACTTTGTTGTGTTCTTACCATTCAGAAAAGCACTATTATCCTGTGTCTGTGACTCTGTGCACAGTATTTCAATTGGTTCCATTTCACTGGTTTTACAGAGAACAATAAAAGAGGCCTCTTGTTCCTAGCCATCCAGCATGAGAATAGATCATGCTGAATCTCTGTCATCAAGCATTTAAAAACCTCATAAAATATTTTATGTATTCATACCTTTTAGAAGTCATAGACAAACCAACTTGTTCCATTAAACCAAAATAATTTTTTTAATTACAGTAGTACTGGTCATTTATTACAAACCTAAATGAAGACTCATAGGAGTTTTTTAGGAATTAATGCACTTAAACTTACATATAAAAAAGCGGAAGAAAATCTATGTGATATCTTCTCAAAGTTGTTTGTGTTGCAAGCACAAGTAGTTGCTTTCTGACTAATATGATAAATACAGAAAACAAATCCCTCAACCTCTTTTCAAGGAAAACTCTCTTAATATGGAAAAAGCTCTGTACTGTAATGTTAGCACTCTCAGTACTTTCAGCTGCAATTGGGAAAGCAAATTATTCTCATAAATGTGATACAAAATCATACAGAAGAAAGTTTTATTTTGCAATTCCAGTGCTTTTCAGATTTCCTTATGTTCATAAGGCTGGCAGTCACCAGATATGTAGCATCTAGTTTGGAGACAGATCCCAAGGGAAAGCTCAGGTGATGAGGTAGCCAGAACGTCCTCAGTGCAATGCGGGGTGGGACTGGACAAGCATGCGTTTGCAGCCTGGGTTAATGGGGCAACACTGAAATCCACAGTGCTGGCTGACTTGCTTCCTCCCACAGCTAGTGGCTGAGATTTTTCAGCAGCCTTCTTGCCAGACACATGGTGCACTCCCAGCATGGAGAAACACTGGAACTGCTTAAGAGCCACACGCTACTCAAAAGACACGTGTTGACCATTTTGCTTCAATGATAATCTATATTTAGCTTCAGATGTAACACATACAGTCAGGAAGAAGGTTCTCTGTTTTGTTTTTGTTTTATAGGATTTTCTGCACTTTAATGAGCAAAGGAAAAATGTTTTTAAGAGCAAATATTCTCTTAAAAAAAAAAAAAAAAAGCAAGAAAACAATGTGATGTGCCTTCTACTTTCCTTATGGTATTATTTCTCTAAACTGCTACATGTTAGAACAGGTTGCCATGGCTGTGTGGGTTTATTTTATTCAGCTATTAGTACTATTGTCAGTGCTTTTACATTATGGTACATAAATATAAAATACATTCTCTAGTTTCATGTAATTACATGTTAACTATTGTACTGCTAGAGAATACATAATTATTTTTGGCTCTCAACAAAAGTGCAAGCTGGGCTGTTTTCATTGAGGTTTACTAAATGCAGCAGTTAACTGCCTGAACTTGTAATTATTGAGTTGAAACTATATGGTGGGATATTTTTCTTTTTTTTTTTTCTTTTTTTTTGTAAACCTGTGTGGTTATTAGCAATGAGAAAATCTCAGGCTTTTAGGAGATTTATTTGTTTTGAATACAGGTTCAAAATACCTATAGTAAGTCTGAGTTTACTTTGCTGAGATCATATTTTTGAATTCACCTGTGATTTTGAACTGCTCTGTAAATATACCATTCCATAAACTAACATCAGGTTTACCTCTAACAACTCCAGTCACATTGTGACTGTTCCAACATCCCGACTTCTTATTGAGCATCCAGTGACAAACCTATGTGAGGTATGAGATAATGGGAAATGCATTGTTTGAGGAGCAGGATTGTGTTTTGGCCTTAATATTGTTTTGCCATAGTTTACTTTTGTGAGTGCAAGTGAGTTGTTAACCTGTCATTTTTCTCAACTTTGATTAGCACTTATGAATAAAGCAACCTGCTTAAGCTTATCAGTTTATAAAGAGCAAGAGCAAGGATTTATCCATCTGAATTTAGATGCCTATACACAGATTAGATATCCTCAGCTCTCTTTATAGTCCAGAGAGGAGGAAAAAAAAAAAAAAAAAAAAAAAATGTAGGTTGTAATTCTTCTCACAACTAGTTCAGAAGAATTATCCTGTAAACAGATCCATTTGTTCTCTGACCGTAGAAGAAGCCTTGGATGACTGCCTCAGGTGTAGGCATTTTCACTGTGGTTCGGTGTTGCCTTCCGCGAAGGTGTGGCGACCTGGTTCAGGAACGGCACGGCAACCAACCCCAGGTTGCTCGGTCCATCAGCTCACAGACACCAATGTGGTGGACGGCAAATGGCGTTTATTGATGTGCGACACAGCATTATATAGCCTGGGTTAGCAACATCACTTCCGTCTGCTTACATCATAAGCTAAATGCTATTGGCTACTAGGAGAGAGGGGCCTTATCTTTCCGTACAGCACGATATCTTCCGGCCGCCAGACCCTAACTACCACAGTTCGGAAGGGTTAAACTTCCACTGGTGGAATAGACGTGTATTCTCTTTCAGTGCAGCAGAATAATTACTGATAGTGACTTTGGAAACACAAATACATTGTATACATGAGAAATACTGCTGAGAGCAATACTCCTACACAGCAATCTTAACGAACTGAGCTAAGATCTTGATTCCTCCTTTTATGGTGACGTTTCTCAATCTAGTTGCCAGATATCCCACCATCTCAATCCCCTCTCTTCCCTCCCTGAAAAAAAACACACACACACAAAAAGCAACCCTTTAATATGAAAAGAAGGTAACTCTGAATTTTGTGAAATATTAACAATGTCGACAGAATAAAGTAAAATCAAAGTTTTGAGTATGTTAAAAAATAAACTTTTCTTTCCTCATGGAATGATTATATCCTAAGGGATCTCAATTTTCAGCCATTATGGTATCAGAATAAATCAACTCAGCCTAAGCTCTCAAGTGAATAAGGAATCTGTAAGTGGCTTTCTGTGGAACTGGAAGGACTAATCCCAAAGACAATCAGAACTTGGGAATAGGTCCTCAGAACAAAATGGGGTTTATTTTTAGTTAAGAATTAATGTGCTGCAGAGTTTTCTGTGTATGACTACATCAACCTATATGCATAATGTGGTTGATTCCACATAGCGATAAATATACTGACTTAAAAAATATGCCTTTACACTCACAGTGCCACTGTTTTTATGTCACCAGTTAACTTTAATCTTTACATGACAAAGGTATGTGTTGCCCCTAAACAATACCATTATCCCCACCTTCACTGTAGGGAGTATTTTGCATAATAATCAATCCATAAAAACAAAGACTACCTTTTAATTTCATTATGCTAAACACAGTGGTTGCCCAGACACTTGTACCCACCATGAAAATAGATCTTTTAATTTTAAAAGCACAGAGTAATCATCCACCTTTTAAAAAATAAAATAAAAATAAATATTTTGATATTGTAGAGCTAGAAATAGTTAAATGTTTTCTTCCATTTTCTTTGCTGCAATAATTAGTTCTGCAGTTCTAAATATAGGCAAAAAAAGTAATTATATACATGTATTATCTGATTTCACAAAATAATTTTAGTTGTGTAACTACCGTAGCTATGTCTGAAATATTTCATGGATATATTTAGCAGGCCAGAATAAGACTCAGTACACTGACATTTATGAAAGATTGTTTTGTTTTGGAAAAAAAAGGAAAAAAAAACAGTTAAAAAATTACAATAGGCGCTATCTCTTAGTTTGCCTGGCTCCATTAAAGGGACTTTTAATTAATTCTGAAGAAAAAAAAAAACAGACGTTTATACTGAGTTGTTTGACCTACATACCATGGAAACCATTTGATCTTCTGACTTAGATAGGATAGTGCAGCTAACTCTGGAGCCAAAGACAGTCTCTTCTTCCTGACATAGCCCAGAAATGCTTCAAGCAGGACTTGAGGTACAGATGGAAGTAATCAAGGTGGATTGGTGGTTTTTCATTCTATGAATGCCTGAAGCAGGTCACTTTCCTTTCCTGAGCTCTAAAGTGCCCAGGGCAAGTTGATACTTCTGGATTCAATGAGAGCATGGCAACATAGATGAAAATCTGAGTACTCAGATTAGATTTATTCAGAGAAAGCTACCATCTTTAACAGACGAAAAAAAAAACCCAAACCAAACAAAACCAAAAAAACCCCAAAACACTAAGATGTAAACTGATCCAAGCAGCAGAAGAACAGTTATGGTTTTAAAAGGAAAAAAACAAAACAAAACAAAACC
This sequence comes from Antrostomus carolinensis, assembly GCF_000700745.2. NCBI lineage: Eukaryota > Metazoa > Chordata > Aves > Caprimulgiformes > Caprimulgidae > Antrostomus > Antrostomus carolinensis. Next base: position 8,184 of record NW_010300376.1, on the reverse strand, counting down.
AAACCAAACCAACAAACTGTATTCCTCATGGAAGGAAGTAGAGCGTGCTATAATTTAGTCAAGGTTTAATTAACACCTCTGGAAGGTAAGGACTTAGCATGGGCAATGAGAAATCATGATATCTCTGTAATGTGCTGTATATACAGTGTATAAATCCTTGAGAAATACGTGAGGAATGCTTGTTCTAAAGGCTTTGAACTGCATCTGTATCTAACTCCTTAACAAAAACTAGCCAGTGAACTTGTCAGTCTCTCTGTCCTGTTCTTCTCATTACACTGTCTGGTCTGTTAACTACATTTACAAAGTCCTGAGCAGTGATGTGTAAAGATAAATGTCTAATCTAAGGGCTATCAGGTACAGACCAGACTCACCAGGATGCTCTTGCTGCTTTGTGTCATGCTGGCAGTAGAAAGCAGCTGCAAAGCCAACCAGTGCAGAGAACTTACAGATGCTTCGTGGTGCCAGAGAGATGCAAAGCAGCTACAGTTCACTGACGAATCTGTTGTATAATGTCCAAACACAATTTGCTATCATAAATATAATGGTTTAAGTTAATATTTGGAATAATTCCATGGCCTCAAGATTAAAAAAAAATAAATAAAAAAATAGAGCTGTTTTTTCCATTATGACCATTTACACACAGAAATTCTATGAATAATATCAAATAATAAAAAAATGCTATAGCGTAGTCAGTCTCTTGGCCATTTTAGGGTTGCACTGATATTTACAGATGAAATGAGAATAAGAATAATTTTAATTTAAATGGAATTTTATGCAGACCTATTCTGACAACATAAAGTTACAAAGGGAAAGGGGAGATAGGAATAATAATTCTTATTATTCTAGACAATAGAAACATATTTTAAATTTTGAAAACCTTCCTTTGAAATTACACTTTTTGTTTGATAATTAGTATCAAAACCAAACCAAACTCAAACATGATTTAAAAAGAAAAAATATAAGAAACATTCTGAAAACTCATGAAATGGCATTTCTACTGTACCATAGTCTATCTTACTTACGAATCACAGATATACGTGGATGTTTTCTTTCCTGCTCTCTACATTTTAGGTAATAATTTAGATTAACATTTTAGAAATATGAATTTTCTGGCATTTCTCTTCTGGCACTTCTTATGAGTAAAGTTTCTCATAAAATCTGTGTCCTTATAGAAGGTGGTACCACATGACCAGGTTCAGATTTTACAGTTATGTGTGCCACCAAAAAATCATTAATTCAGAATAAAGTCTTGGTTCAGAGTTGAAGAATATTTTTTTCATATTTTCGTTCTCATTAAGCATTGAAACCATTTCAGTACTTACATCTAAATATTTTTGTTCATAATTCTGGGGTTATAACTTACTTAACAGAGCTTCCATTAGAAATCAGAAATGTTTAGAAAACAATTTAGAGACAAAAAAGGTAGCTATGTATCTTCAGGGTATGAACCTGTATTCAAGAGTATGCACTGGACCTTTCCAGTTCTTATTTGTGCTAAATTTTCCCAACACTGTAATTGCTGTGCTAGAAATGTGATTTTGGTGCAAAAGTTTTACTGATCAAGTTTTCAGTCTCAGTGCAGTAATGTGTCTGATATAGATATTATTTACAATAAAAAACCCCAAACTTCAAAACTTTAAAAGAGTTAAAAATTGTTATTCTCAGCTTTTTCTATTAATTTATTTTATTTATAAGAATTATTTTTTTTGTGGTACTGTCCAGTACTAGGTGCAATAAAAAAATTAATAGAATCGCAAATTTTAACATTGTGTTAAAAGAAGAAAACTGTTGTTTTATTGACTAGATTATCAAAATAACCACACTTCAACAAGGCTTGGACGCAGACATGGACGTGTGGAACAATACCAGGAGAGAACATAGGAATGTGTTTCTCTGAGGAGGCTGATCTTAGATATCCTTCAAACCTACATCACTCAGCTCAGCTTGCCCTGCCTAACCAGTCTGAACAAAGAAGTTGCGTTGAACCAGAATTTAGGTACAGCTAGGACTTCCAACTCTTAATCCTTGCTGCAGCATGTTCATGCTACTTCCTTCAAACCTTCAGAACAGAACTGCCTTCTCTTTCACCCTTCTTTATCCTTCCATTGTCCTCACTAAAAACTACACCAGAAAGATAAATAAGGTAGATTATTAGAAATGTTCTGGTGGAGAATCCAGAAGTACAGAAGTTGCATTGCCTATGTTGGGTTCCCAGGTGGATCAGAGGAACTGGTTGAGTTGTGGAGAACTGCTCAGCCAGGAGTATATGGGAAGCCACTAGAATGCTTAATTTCTTTACAACATGCGAAGCCAGGCTATATATTCCTGTAAACTAGTGGGTGGGTCGAAGTCTCATCCCAGTATGGAGTCAGGATGGGGATATGACATGTCTACGGATCAAAATGATGGAACGTGCTTCCAGATCCCACAATATGGACTGGGAAATAGTCCTCACCTCAACTAATACATACTAGCTTCAAGCCTGAAGGTGAAGCTTAAACAGTGATGTAATGATAGCTCCATAGACTTTCAGATCTTTTTGTTTTCACTCAGTATGCTCCAGTTCCCAAGAGGACTCAGATAGCAGAGAACTATGGAAATTTAGATTGATTTGTAGACTAGAGTCTCTGGTCAGTGAGGACCAGGGTCTGTCCCAGGCATATCTACAGTGACCGTAAATGAACAAATGTTCCAGTTCTTCTTTTCTCTTCACCTGTCTTGTGTACTCTAGAAGAGAAGAGGTTTGGCTCTGCTCAGTTGGATGTATCTCTACAAATAAAGCAGAGAGTAATTTTAGCAGTTCCTTTGACTTTTGCTCTAATTTTGGTTTTCTAAACTTTTACAATAAGAGATTATTTTTTCTAATCCATATTCTTGTCTTTACATAGATTTATACTCTGCTGGTCAGTCGGAAGTCAGTAATCTGCCAGCTGAAACAACAGAGTTCTTTCATTTTCCTCTCCCAGTAACATGGCAGTCACCTCTAAAATTTCTTGATAAAAAAGTGTTCCAGATGATGTAATTCTGGATTACACTCAATGTGTCATAATCTAACAGGAGAAAAATATAATGACTCTTGCTATTTTATGAAGTTTTTCAAGAAAAGAAGATAGGAAAAAAAATATGAAAGCTGAATTACCTTTACAAAGCAAACAACAAAGTTGTATTTTAAAGTGCAAACATGAAGGACTACAAAATTTTCCAGAGCAGCTGAATAAATTCATGGACATCTGAACTACAATGAAGTCTGTGCTTCTGTTGCTGTATAGAAAATATCTGAGCTAGCTACTTTGAAGTGAGCTGTAGGCCCTCCTCCAGCATGAGCAGGATTTAGTTTAGTCAGAAAGATACTTCCAAAAAATTCATATAAGATATATGTAGCACTAAATCCCACTTCTCCAGAGTAAGTACGATGATGATCAAACTAATATACCTTATAATGATTTTTAACTCCATTCTCCCTAGCTAAGCACATAAATATTTGAAAGATCAAATACATAAGAATTGCTTCTGGGTATTTTTTTGTGATTGCAGGATATGAAAAAGTTGAGTGTAAAATAATGAACCTTACAGATGGATAAACATGTGTAAGTTTTTTTTGTACACCTGGTACACTGAAAGCAGTTAGCCTGATCAAAGATTTTCCATGTACGTCGTCTTCCTTATGCTGGAGCTTCCTTAAGAACTTGATAATACTAGTGGTTAGGCAACATTAAAAAATAGTAATGAAAAAAGACAACTATTTTAAAAAGATGTTCAGAATGCGGACACAGTTGTAGCTTAATTGGTTGAAATACAGTAGAGCAATATAAAAATAATCCGCATTAGCATCCAGCTGTCAGTGATAAAAATGCCTGAATAATCATTCCCTGGGCTCAGTTTCATAATGTTAAAATAATTAATACAAAAGAACTTCAAAACAAACACAACACTGCTACACTTATTAGCAGGAGGCCACTCTGTGTATTCTCAGGAGTTTTATTTGAATAGCATTAGTGTATATATATCCATGATGGCTCTCACTGAGACAAAAAATATCTCTCTCTCCCCCTGTAAACACTTACAAAGAAAGGACTCAGATGTTATTTTTAAATGTGTATAATAAGCTAAAGTTAAGATCTCATATAATTAAGGCCCACTCAAATGACAGTGCATCTAATGCTCTGTCTGCAGAAGTTCACAATGTAACATTAGGATTTATTCAATTTTTTATATTGCTATCTTTCTGTGGCTGAATATTTTATTGTACTCCTGACAATTTTTAAGAAATATTCTACCTAATGTTTGCATAGCAGAAATGTGGATGATGGACTTTGTGAACAATTTAGATAACTATTTAATACAATATTGGATGTTTCTTGTACTTCGAGTCAGTAATATGTAATCCTCACTGTCCTTAAAACAGTAATCCTCACTGCTCTTAATTATCTGTCATGATAGCTTTCAATGAGGATGAGTTTTATTATGAAGGCCTAAATAGGTGTAATCTATTATTAATGTAAGTAAGTGGAAATTACCTTAGAATTGCCAGAAACCCAATTTGCTCAGTTTTATTGTGGTTGTCAAATCGTTATGGAACCCGTTAAATCTATTACTGTTATTCTGTGATTTGCTTCCTTCATCCAACCTGAACTTCTATTTTTCAACCAAAATATCAGGTTTTTTTCCTACCAAAGGTCTTTTTCTCACTTTAGTGTGCCATGTTACCTTACCTGTCACAAAGAATCAGTAAAATTTGTTTGTCAGTGACATACTGACAGGCAGAAACAAGTCTGTCTGAGAGAAGAATCTTGAAGATGACAATGCAGATATTTGCTGGCATACTTTAGATCACTGTAAATAAACAGTAATGGTGAATTACAGAGCCAGTGCATTTCCAAAATAATAGAATGGAAATTTGAGTTCAGACAGCTTTTTGTTTCTTTCTTTATTTCTTTTAATGAACAGATGAACACTCATAAGTTACAAGTGCAGAATTAGAGCTAAATGTAGCTGCCTGATTTTTTTTTCATTATTCAAGGGACACCTTCAAGGTTAGTAGTATGAAATGCTGATAACTCTTATCCGCGTTTTCAAAGTTCATGCAGTGAACAATACAAGAGAATCCTTAGGAACAAGTTATTTAGGGCACTGAAGTTGTTACAGGATGATGAGTTGCACAAAGGTGGGGTTTTTATAATAGCCTTCAATGGAGTTGTAGACTGGAACATAATAGCTTTGTGCTAGAAGAAGGCATAAAACAGGACTATTCTCTGAAATAGTATTGTACTTGCCATGTTGGTTAATTTGTCACCATTAGCTCCCCTTATTGACAGTAAGGACAGATTTATTTTTTTTTCTTGTGGTTTAAGTATTTGAAAAAATGAGATTGCCAGGTAGTCTACTGGGTCAGCATGGAACAAAAGGCATATGCTATAGCTGGTGTCTTTATAATCTCAAACTGCTAAACTCAAAATTAATCTTTTTTATTTTATTTGTCAAGGCAGATGATTTTAGTGAAAAATGCACCCAGTTACCAATGTATGTAGGTGGATGGGATTATGGACACAAAATCCCTCTGAAGCTGGGAGCTCTAAATGGACGTGTGGGAACACAATGCCATCTTGTTTCCAGTTGACCACTGTACATAAAATGTGAGACTAGCAGAGTCAGGTTCTCAGCTCAGGACTTTAAAGTCTGTGGGTTTGTGCTGATGGAAATCTTCCTTTCTTCAAAGCTTTTTGTATCTTTCTAACTAAAAGTTCCTTCTTTGTTCAATTCATAACATATATATGCCTGAATGGTAACACCATTTCCATTTCTCCTTCCTGTGACTGTCTGTAACGCTTCAGCTGGGATGTAGAGGCTTGATGAGGGGGTTGAGTCCCTTGCCCGGGGAAGAGCAGCTCTTTCAATGTGAATAGATGCTCCTGCAGTTGCAGGCTATTGGCATAAGCAGCAGTGTATCCCCCTTCCCTAGGAAAGCCTCCACTCTCAGGGAAGCAGCTGTATCTCTTCCAGCACCCTGCAGACCAGCTGCCTCTTTCTATTTTTCCCTCAGCAGCCCTCCTGCAGTGCCTGACAGGTTGCTGAGTAGGAAGGTGAGGTAGCAAACCAGAGTGGGCCAAGGCATGGCTGCAGCAGCCAACCACGCCAGATTCCCTGTGGGTGCTGGGAGTGACAAACAGAGCCGTGGCACCGACAGCTGTTCCCCTCCCTTCTCACCCTTCTGTCAGTCACATCAGATAGTTAAATGGATATGTTCTGATCTTGCTCTTTTTCTTTCCTCTTCAAAACTGATTCCATGGGTAAGGTACATGCTGTACTTTCAGGCAAAAACACTTCCTGTGACAATAGCCAAGTCTATGGCACTGAGTCCAGAACAAGTTGTTATTGTTCGTTTAATAGTCAGAATAAAATTAAACGCAGTTTAGTCCTAGATCCACAAAGGTATGTAAATACCTAATACCTGTTTAATTTGCTTGAAGTTGCACTGACGTGCCTTATGGGGTCTGGATCCTAGTATTTTCTTTCTTCTGAGTATGTGTGATTTTCTATAACTGTGTTACAGGGAAAATGGAGTTTCAAGATCTTTAGACATCAGAATGAGACTTTTTTGGTTGCCTTTGAATGCTGATATGCTATACTAGTGCAGAGAGTCTAATTCGTATGATTAGGAATTCAGAGGTTTATTTGATATCTTCCTAGTCTGAATATACACAATATAATCACAGACATAGTAAACTAAATAAAAACCTTAACTGCCAATTTACTAGTAAGACTTTATTACCATAAAATTGATTAATGTTTACATTTGATGTGAAGTTTTGGTTCTTACTCTTAAATTTACTGTGAGTGGTTTAAAGTTCTGATTAGCTCGATGAAAAACTATATTACCATAGAAATGTTAGTCTTACCTTTGAAATCTGAAAAGGCAAACATTTATATGACAAGGTATGTAAGCTTAATAGCTAAACAGATCACTGTTGAACTGCGGAAATAAGTTAAAGAAGATCAGATAAATGTTATCAGAACAGCATTTTTTTTGTTCAATCAAGTCTTCACATTTTGGAGACAACCAGTTACTCAATTTTAGATAGTTTCAGTTTTTGACTGATTCTGCTTACATGCTGCAGAGCAGTCTGGTGTCTTGAACATCAATGACAATATGGTAAATAAATCGATAATATGATACATATTTTAGAACAGATACTGTGCAAGACCACTTTCATGAAGCTAATCCTCCTCCAGTTTCTCTGATTGACTGAAGATTTTGTATACCCTTCCAAAAAAAAACCAGTGGGAGATAAACCACAGAGATCCTGTTTTCAGGCCATCTTCCTCTCACTGTCATGCCTCCTATCTGCACATTGGTCATAATGAAAGA
>NW_010300376.1:0-787 GCF_000700745.2 Antrostomus carolinensis | reverse complement strand
ATTTTAGAGACTCCTAAGTATGAAAAAAACTTGATGGACACAATTATTTTAGGGATATCAATCGTAGGATTGAGACATTTCTATTCAAATCTGAACTTCTGAGTTTTGTTTGCGAGTTGTTACTTAGGAGAGATGTCTAAGGTTTTAGAATTAGGCACGCAGAAGACTAGAATTAGCAAGGACTGTCCCTGTAATTGAAGATGTTTTACATACAAAAAGACTGAGACTCAAATGATAGATCAACTAAGAGACAAGTTATTTTCTATGTCTGTGGTATATGGAGCATATGAATTCAATATCTGTTGACCCTTTTGAATTAAACATTAATCTCTTTTTTTTTTTCTTTGAAATTGCAGTAGGCTGAAGGTGATACTTGTTATCCTTTTCCAATCTTTTGATTCCATTTACATATGTGGAAAATATATGTTTGCTGTAGGAAAAAAAGGGGGGAAAAAAAGCTTGGTGGGGTCTTTTTTATGTTTGTTTGTTTATTTGATTCTTTTTAATTTTGGTTTTAGTTTTGATTTTAGTCCAGGACACTGACAAGTCAATCAAGACTGGATAAGGAGTTACAGCAGCATAAAACTTTTTCACTCCCAAATGATCTGGGCAGTGAGGAACTGGAAATAACCTTTGATTTTTAGATGGGTGATAAATAAGAATGTAATTAGAATCATAGAATGGTTTGGGTTGGAAGGGACCTTAAAGATCATCTAGTTCCAACCCCCCTGACATGACCAGAGACACCTTCCATTAGACTAGGATGCTCAAAGCCTCATCCAACCTG
>NW_010300375.1:165819-225705 GCF_000700745.2 Antrostomus carolinensis | reverse complement strand
GTGTCCCTCTCCCTGGTCACAGGCTCTGCATCCAGGGCAGAGCTGGTTACCTGTAGGCTGCTTGCAGAACAGGCTGTGAGCACTTTGCAAGGTCTCCACAGGCTGTCCTCTGCTCAGATGAGCCAGAGACACTTTGCAGTGAAGCAGCAAAGAAGCCAGTACTCTCTGTGGTGATAAAAATGCAAATAAATCAATGTGTCTGTATATATTTAACAAATAGAATTAAACCTTACTTTTTCCTCTGCCTTCTACTGTTTCTTCTCTCAATCTGTGTGCCACCAGTCCCACTTGGAGACCCAGTTCCACTAATGCCGTGTTGGCTGTTTATATATATTTGTGTAAACGAGTTTGTTTGATCTAGTTGTAAAACATTGCAGTAGCCTCTGTACCGCGCCGTGCTGTTCTGTGTCCAGTGCACCTAGGCTCTGCTGGAACAAGATAAGCAGAGCAGCCCTTTCAAGCTCCCCAGCAGAGCTCAGACGGGCATCTCGGGGGGCTGCTTCACCAGCAGAAGTTTGTGCTCGTCCTGCTGAGCCTTGCGTCTCACATCCAAGCTTGTTTTCTCTCTACTGACCTGAAGTAAATTAGCTTCTCTCTTTCTCTCTTCCCTAAGAAAATACAAAGAGAGGAAAGAAAGGCTAAGAGCCAGCTTGGGAGCTGTTGCATATGTGAATGAAATTTTAAAGTAGAGTTTATCTGTTTCTCTTGGAGGCTGCAGTTACTCTGCGCAGCCGTGCTGTTTTGCCTGCTGCTACCAGGCTCACGTCAGTGCTCCCAACAGCCTCGTGAAGGTCCAACTCTGTGTCCTGTCCTGCTGCAGCCAAATCCCGATGCAGCAAATTGGGAAAGTATCTTTTGCTTTCTCTGTTTCTGCTGAATGCTGCTATCAGCTTGGTTATTGCTCAGCCATGGTGATACTGCTGCTTGATTTATATGGCCTCTATCTTTCTTGCTCCTCTGCTGCTTGAGTATAGCTGTTATAAAAGCCATCTGCAGCTTGTGCCTTTATTCCTTAAATTTCTAGGCTGGCAGATGGTATGGACAAAAAAAGAGCCTTCCTCTGTCTAAATTAAGCAATAACACATCAACTTCCAATCACATTCTTCTTATCACCTCGTGATCGCGCTTCCATAAAATCCCTGTTTCCATAGCTAAGCATGATGGATATTTCTCAGCCTTACAGCTTTTGTCTGAAAGGAGTCTCTGTGCCACAGGCTCTAAAAGAATATTTCAAGAAATTACACACCTGTCCTTGCCTCCCAATTTCCAGTTTGCAGCAGCTCTGCTCAGCCAGCCATTTGTTGCTGCTAAAATAGAACTTGGACAAGTTCTCGTGTTTGGTAGGGGCTGGAGCAAGCAACAGCCTGGCTGACGTGCTGGTGGCTGAATGGGCTGTTCACCCTCTCCTGTGCCCTCATTTGGTGTGAGTTGGGGTATCATTGCAATTCCTAAATCTCATTTTAGAGGTTTAATTTTGTCACAATAAAAAGAAATACTTTGATTCTGTTCAGTAACAGATTTTTTTTTTTTCTTTTGACCTGCTGGTTTATTATCGTTTCCTCATTTGGCCTAATTAAAGTGCTGTGTATAGCAGCTTGTTAGTCTTAACTATATTCCTGCATCGCTCCGGGTAGTGCATCTTCACTGATCGCTTTAGCAGCAAGATTGGCCCTGGGCAAATAATTTGTAGCAAATCACTTGACTGACTGAACATCGCCTCCTCTTTTGGTTTAGGAGTTGTCTGTGGCAGATCATTGTTCTCTCGAGCTTGTTTCTTACAATGATTTCCCAAGTAATTCCTGTGATAATTTTTAGGCTGGGGTTGCTCACCCATGGTTCCTTGTGACTCAGCATTTGCAGTTCAGGCTGCTCAAACTGGACCTGTAATTTGCATAAAAATCTTTGGTTTCTTGATTGAATCAGTATAACCAACTTCAACATCAATACTTAACAATATAAATTCCAGATTTTCTTGGGAATTCTGGATATTTTAGTCTTTCAGCTTTACTAAAGACTTGTTCTGTTGCATGTGGAAGTTGAACAAAAATAATAGAAATAGATTAATTGCAGACAATGTCTGTGTTTTACCTCTGGCTATTTTGTGTTGTGTACTTTTTTGCAATATTCCCTTGGTTCTGGTTCCCAGTCTCCCCATCACCCTGAGAGGAGCTGATTTTCTGTGACTCAAAGGGACACCCCACATCCAAAACCTGGGGAGCAGAGGTGACCTGTGGCCCAAGCTAAACTATTTGGTCTTTAATCTGCAGCAAATGCTAAAATTTGCCTGCCAAGACCAATAACTCCTTCTTGGTTTTGCTTGGGTGGAAGCAGGTTTGGAGCAGGTGTGTTTTGTGGTTAGTTCCCATGAGGTGGCAAGATGCTGGGGGCTCTGTGGTCACATCCAGTGCTGGGTTACTTCCAGCACTTGTGTCCCCCCAGCCTCCTCTGGTGCCTTCACCAGCTCAGGCAGCTCCATGCCCTCGAGGAGAGATGGTGTCTTACTCCCAGAAGGAGGCATTTATTCTGCAGTGGGGGTTAAGTTACCCCTTAAGTGCAAACAAAGGGCTTGGTTCCCTCTGCACCATGCTCTAGTGGAAAAAATATGCTGGCTATTTTCTGATCTTCCCTCAAAAACTGATGTGTTTGTAAATTCTAAGCAAGTACTGACAGGTGACTAATTTATTTCTGTCAGCTTAGCAACAAAGGCTACCCTTTGCCACCATATTCATTTGTTATGGCAGTGCGTTGGCTGATGTTGAGATTCATTTGGGTTTTTAATATATCTCACTGATGCAGAATTGTAGTTATTCAGCTGCATTCCTTTCTTTTTCTTCTAAAATTAATTAATTTCTAATTTCTCCCCATTATTTCCTTAATCTTTTGCATCTACAGACAGGCATTTACAGCTTTCCTAAGGTGGTACTGCTATCCTCAAGCTGCAGTTTTGAGGGTCATCAGATCATTGCTGACTTCCACCTCTTTTTTTGCAACCGAAAATGCGAGGAGGAATGAGTGAGAAAGAGAGAAAACTTGAATTTTTTTTTCTTTTTCTTTTTTTTTTCTTTTTCTGGAAGATGCAATGTGCCATTGCCAAAAATGATCAAGACTGATGTGCCAGCAAACGCATGAATGTGTCAGCAAGTGCTGTCAAAGTCAGTAAGTGCCTGGAGCAGTAAAACACCAAGTGCTGTGCTGGCTGCTCCAGGCTGGTGAGAACCCAGGCGGCACCGTGGGAAACACAGAGCTCAGCGTGGGCAAACCCCACACATCTTCATTCACCTTCTGGGGAGACTGGAGCTCATGTTCTTGTGGAGGGACATCTGGGAACAGATCCAGCTCTGCTCTGAATAGTAAAGGGCTGGAAAAGTAATAGGTAGACATTTTGCATTTCCTCTGCATCTCCTGTGTAGCCCACTGATCCCATATGAGTGAAAATCATTCTCTTGACCTGCTCCTGCTGTCACCTAACAGTGGGTGCAATCCCAGGGGCAGCAGGACTCGCCAGCTGATGCTCTGCTGGTCAGTCTGGGACTGGCTGCAGTGTTCGACCAACAGTAGAGAGGCCAGGACAGGACAAAGGTGGTTCTCACAAGTCTTCTCACCACTCTGGGCTGGTAGTGGCCCATGAGCATGTTGCCCACCCACAACGAGCCACTTGTCTTCTTGTTCACACTGATGTGAAACAACAGTTACTCCTCCAGATGGGCTTTGTGCTGCTGGTGGCTGAAGTGAGCTGTGCTGAATCTGGTCCGAAGTTTTGAGGTATCTCTTGTGCTAGGAGAACTAACTCACTGTCCTGCCTCCCGGTGCCTTTGGAGCACCTCATGTGGCCAAAGATCCATTTGTCTCAATTTGACAGGTTTGCTCATTAGAGTTTCTTGTCATTGTCTGGCAGGAGCTTACGGTTCTAATATGGAAAAAGCCAGGGGACTTGGCAGGCGCCACTTTGTGCTTGTCGGTGCTATTTCCAGCATGTTAATGTGCATAAGCATAGTAGCAGTCTTGGAGATTATTGGTTGAGATTTTTTTTCTTGCACACCATTCTTCAGTAAAGCAGATATGGAAATGGCTTGACAGTTCTATGTCCTTTTACCTTCATGTGTCAGTTTAAAGCTGCTGGATCTTTTTTTTTTTATTTTCAACAAAGTTGCTGGGAACTGCCCCTAACCACTATCAGCACTCATGTTGAAACATATTTTTATACTGTGTTTTTAGACCCTTTAACTTCAAGAAAACATTGAGTAGTTCACGGATGGCGCCATTGCAATTATCTGTCCTCTGTGCATTCCTCTCAGCTTTCTGATGCAAGCCCCATGTTAACCATACATCATTATTAGACTGACTTCATAGCACTAATTGACACAGAATGAAATTCAGAGCAGGAAACAGAGAGGCTTTAGCATTCAGTATGAACAGACTGCAAATTAGAGTTACTGCTGTAAAGGTTAACTGAGATTGAAAACTGTTCTCTTTACCATGTAAGCTGAATGTTTCCTTTTTTGGGGAAATAGCCATGATTGGCATCTAAAGAGTAGAGGGGGTGTGAAGGGAAGGAGAGTACCTCACCCTCAGGAAATCTTGTGGCAATATCTCACTGCTGGAAAATTACTATGGACATACTAAAGAACATGTGCTGGTTGGATCAGATTAGACCCCCGTCCTACTGATGGGTTTCCTTTGTTCAAAGCAAAATGCCTGCTTGATGTCTACCCAAAAAGGTACCAGAAGCTGGATGTGCTAGGTGAGCTGGTGTCTTACTATTTTATGGAGAACGAGAAATATGTGTAAGTTTTAACTGACATTCCAGTTAAATCTTATCAAAATTTATGAGTGAGTGCAGGTATTATTTGGTCTTCTGTATGCTTCAATAGGTCAAAAGTATCTTTTGAATAGGGTGGAGATACTAGAAGAGGTCTCTGGGATTGCATATTAATGTCAGCCTTAATCAAATGTGATCATCTGAACTTCCTAGGCAGCTGTGAAACTCCTGAGCTGGGAGGTCTTAAAAAACCCCTGAGTCTTATATGCACACATGGAAGGGAACGAGTAGGTCCCAGCTTAGTGAGCTGGAGGTCTGGGACATCTGAAGTCAAATTGGGGTAGGACTGAATGCTCAAGTGTATATGGGCACAAAGTTTACTTCTATTTCTTACCTTAAAGCCACTGATTTGTGTGATTGAAAGAAGAAGTTGCGGAGCAAGTCTTACCTTTCAGAAATTTGTCTGAACACCTTCTCAGTTTTTTTTGGCAATTTTCTTGTGTTGTTTACTGTAAACGCTAGAAGTACCTGTTAGTTGAGTTCACTGAAAATACTAAATTTTTGTACAGGATGAACAGATACTGAACATTTGCTGCTGAAAGCAGATCACAGTAGAATAGTCACCTGCTTCATGCATTTTCTCATGTGATAATGTGGCAGTCTTTCATATTATAATATTAAAATTCTTTAAACTAAGTTTTACCCTTAGTAGCAGTCTACAACAGTCCAAAAACATCAATTAAAGGGCTAGCAATACATATAAGAGCCAATGAAACAGTTACTCCTTGACAAACAAGTTCATTAAAACAAGCTTATGTGTGTGTTAAATATCTTTTATCTTACCAGGGACTGTAGTGATGGCTCATCCAAACCAAACATGCTGCCCATATTTCAGCTGCAAGGTGAATTTCCATATGGCATGAGGTGCTGTTTCTGATGACATCCACACAGAGCCAGTAATATATTGCTTATTAGAATGTGTAAAGATGCCGGAGGATGTCCAGCCACACTTTTTTTGCTTACAAGGGTGTTCAGAAAGAGGTTTAGAAAAGCTGAGTGGACAGTTCACTAATGACTGTGTACCATATGAGCTTATGAAAGCAGGGAAGTGATGTGCAAATGGTTCATTAATTTCGCTGTAAATGAACTAGAGAATAGAAAACTGACTGTTGGTGACTAGAATAATTTGCCTACAAGAAACACTTTACAAAAATCCCTTTTCACCTCATATGAAAAAAGTATGTACTTCAGAAAGATCGGCGTGAATGCTGCCTCATCCCATGAACCTTCAGCTTTTTCCTTCCCCAGGCTCCTTGCTTGTCTGTCGGCTGATGTGACATAGCAGGAGCACTTCAGAGGTTTGGCTCCACCTTGCAAAATGAACCAAATCTGCTTTGCCCATCTACAAATTACACTGCTGCAGAGAGAAGGTCTGTGTCCTGGTGTGAGGAGCAGTCCTACTTTCTTACTCTTTCTGCATAAAGTGGTACCTGAAAGCCAGAGTATAGTCTGAATCCCTTTCAGATTAAACTCCTGCTGCTGTCATGGTCTTTAGCAGCAAGTTTTCTAAGGTACTGAACTTGACACAAAAGTGGCCAAACTCTGTAACTTTGACTTGATAATAAAATATGTCTTGTTCATAATTTTAAGTGGAAAGCTAATTCTACATCACCTGCAGAAAACATAAGAAATACATTGGCTGCTTCCCAGCCCACTGGCAGGTATCCTCTCCAAGAATGGATTTAGGTATTTCCAGCTCAGAAATGAATGCATGATAGTGTGCAACCTTTCTTCTGTCAGCTGAAAAAAGCAAATGGTGTATGTTTCACTTGATTTTTCCATTTGTATTTTTCTTGATATGCATGCCATCACACCAATTAAGTAATTTCTATCTCAGTTTTAAAAATAGCTCAGGAGAGTCTGCCTATAAATTAAAGTATCTTTTGTGAAAGATTGCAGTGAAAGTGTCTATCTGCACTGTGATCAGACAGCTTGACTCTGAGCAGCTGTATTTAATCTAACATGACTTCATGCTATGACTTGCTAACAGTAGTCTGTGTTGTGTCCTGTATCTGTACAATTAGCTTATCAGGAGATGTGAAAATAATACAAATATTCAGTGATGAATTTAGAACTGACATGTTGCAAAATACAGATGCTGAATTTCAAAACTATGAAATGAATGGTTCACAGGGTCTGATATTAACCTCAAAACTCAGAACATGTTTTAATTCTGAATGAAAATATCTTTTTCCATTGTCAATATCTCCCTGGTGTGGGAAGCACTGGCCAGGTCCATCCTGAGCGTCTAATGATTGTGGGGGAGCCTTGACCTAAGGAGAGTGTCCTAATGTCATGATTTTAATGTATCTCTCAAATTCAGCTGGACACCTTTCCAGCCTAAGGTGGACACCTTTCAGACTAATTCTGATCAGTCTTCAGCTGTGGAGAAGCTGTAAGGTGTGGACAGCCGTGAATGTGGTGGGGTTTAGCCTTGCTTATCAGAGCAGCCACCTCCCTGGGGATTGCTCAGTGTGAGGCTCTTGGTTTTGAGAAGTGAAAGGCTCAGCAATCTCTAACCACCATATTTTGGTACTACCAAATAAATCAATAGAACCAAGAGATGGAAAAGTTGAATTTTTAAAAGCTCAAAATATTCAGAAAAGTGGTGGAGGTGGAAAAGAAAAGGTACCTCACCTTCCTGGCGTCTTTGATTAGTGGCTTTGCAGCTGGGCAGCTGGTGGTGGGGCTGGCACTGGGGAAGGGACAAAGGGCCCAGGGTGCCCAGGGAGATCAGCAGGATATACGTTACCGCTGTGCAGTAAGAGTCTCTAGAGCTAAAAAAAATAACTGAGCAAAGCTGGCTGTTGGGCAGTAACCAAAACCAAGATGAAAGGTCCTCTGACATCAGTAATACAGTAGTCACACAGGGGCTCATTGTTCTGTGGAAGGGTGATGCTCGCTGCTGCGCCGTGGAGCAGGGCTGTGTGGGATCCTGCTTTCCCAGCACCTCGGGCCCTTTGCAAGCTCCAGTGGCTCTGAGCATTTTATACCAGTGTAATGATATTGAACATGGTACTGGTATTAAATAATTGTAACAAGGTACATGAACAACCCCAGCACTAACCCATTTCCAATGTCTTGCAACAATTCCCTTTTATTATTTCATTTAATTCCCTCTGGAGATGGATTTAGAGTTTCTTTCTAGAAATCCAGTATTTGTACTGCACTCATAGTTTCCTCCCCAGTGTTGCGATTTACAAGGAAGCTGCACTCATTACTAATAGCAGATTTGTTTTATGCCATGTACAAATTCTTTTGCTAAGAACCACGTAGTAACAAATTCTGTCATTTTGCTTTTTGGGTGGTTAATGCATTTGCCTTCCTTCCCCTCCCCAAAGAGCAGAGGAATGGGGATTATACACTTCAACCAGAGTGTGTGCTTAAAGCTTGTGAGAAGGAGAGGAATAGGTGTATCAAGTGATACACACTAGGGTCAAGGAATCTTCTCTGACTCAATAAAAGGATAAACCAAGTCCCACAAACTTATCTTTGTCGTCACTAGGAATAATGTATTAAGGCCAAATTATTTTCCCAGCCAAAGCAATGACATGGAGTTGATTCATACAAGTCGCCAGTAGGCAGCCTTCAAACTATCACCCTGAAGGTTAATTAAAGCTCTCCAGGTTGTTTTCCACAGCCTGCTCTAAAACACTCTCCAAAACCGGAGTTTGACAGTTCATAAAGAATTCGGGTGACCAATACCTGGTTGCATATTCTCAAACATGGTTAGTGGAGCGGGTAAAGAGGAGGATGAGACTGTTAATCGGTGGTGCCTGCAGCTTTTGTCTCAGCTTAGCTGCCGTGGCAGAGGGTTTAGTGGCTTATGTAAATAATTTCATTATTCATTTGTATTGCAGTTGTTTCTAGAAACCCTCACTAAGGACCAACACCTACCTGTGATGCTCTAGAAATGGAAATGGGCACACTGCCCCAGAAGACCACCAGGCTCTCAGACCTCACACTGGGCTTCTGCACTTTGGACACAGAAAAACACTTTTGCCCTTTAAAAAATAAAAAAAGCACTGTAGTTTGGGTGTAGTTTTGCATCAAAGAGATGTTTTTAACAGAGGGTGAAATCCCTTGTCCTTCAGAAGATGATTTTGTTTACCTCAGTCAGTACTAAAATATTCATTAAAGACAGCACAACTGCCCTGTGTTATGCAAAGAAACTTTGTATTAAGCATTGTCTGTATGCGTTCAGCATATGAATGCAGAATGTTCTTAATACTCAGACACTGCAAATAGTTGTTTTGTAAAAGGATCCTGATTACTTTCTAAAATGTATATTTGACTTTTTAAAAAAAGAATTTAGGATTATATCAACCCTCTGGATAACTTTCATATGAAAGACTGGACAACATTTCTTGCCGAAGTTTTTTAGGAGGAGTAAATTGATCTAAACAGAAAATGTGAGTTGGGAAAAAAAAACAACCCAACTGCTGTAACTTTTCCACTAGTTGTTCTCTCTTGTTGCTTTTACAGGTATCTCTGTGTGTTTTGGTTATTGGGCATAGATAGAGACAAATCTGTTTTCTTTAACTACTACAGTCTTAACTATGGAGTAACTGAGTATAACTCATAATCTGCTTTGGTTCAATGTACAGAAGAGAAGAAAAGAGCAATACTTTTGCAGCTTTTAAGAGGATCTAATAATACCTGAAAGAGGAGTAAAAAGAGATAACTTGATACCACTTAATAATGCCACTTTTAGTCAAAATATTGGTATTTCCTTGGAATTATCCCATTTCAGTTCTCTAATTTGAGTCTTTACTCCTCTAATAGAGGCTTAGTTATTAATAACATTATTGACATGAAACAGTGGTAAATTTGTAACTATTTTTATTCATTAAGTGTCCTGAGCATATTCTTCTGCCTTTTGTCATAGTCTTCTAGAGAGCTACATGCAAGAGAGCACTTTCCTATTCCCCCAACTGCTATAACTCAGTGTAATGGCTTTAAATAATGGAAAGCTATAAAATATGATGGAGTTAAGTAAATTCAGGTGGAAATAATGTGAAAAGTATTATTTGGAGTACATACTGATCTTAGTTTTGATTTTACCTGTCCATTGCTGCATTCCTTTTATGGTCAAAATCAACAAAATAGAAAACTCCTAAAGGGAGAATTCCTCACTCTTGCCTGACAAATGAGTCAGTGATGCTCCTCTCCTTATAATCTTATTAAACAAAATATCATTTAATGTGTCTTTTATGTGTGAGGACATTTAAACATACTGGATGGCATTTAGTTTCATTGCTGTGAAGTGAGTTCACAAAGTTATGACTGAGGTTGGCCAGAACGAGCCATCGGGGAGGCTGACCTGTGCAGGGAACTGGAATCAGTGCGGGCCTGGCTGGCACCTGTCTGTGCTGACATGTGTGCTGTGGGTGTTACTGGGAGGAGGAACGTAGATTGTTCGCTACAGGTCTGCAGCTGCAGTTTTATGGCAAAACTTCATCAGGGAAAACTCAGGTTATATGTGTTTTCTGTGGTTTCAGACACGATCTCTGCAAAGATATGATCACGTATCTTCCATTCTCGGGGCGTCCAGGCAGCCTGTGGTTTATTCTGGGGGTTTATTCTGGCTTTTTTCAGATGGACGGATGGAGGGTAAGATATCAGAGCAGCTGAATGATGGGTCTAGATGGACCTTTCTCATCTTCTGTATCTATACACTGTGTATACTCTAAATACCATTTTGCATTCATTTTGCTGCATGTTAAGCTGTATTTTAGGGTGCTGAGTGACTGTGCGTGCACATGTGTGCCGCTCAGCGCAGTGAGATCTCGACCTGGAGTGGCAGAGGTGACAGAGAAAACGTGTCTCTGGGAAAGGGGCACTGCATGGGGCCGCAAGCCCTGCTTAATGAGAAAAGTATGCCTGTGCCAGATTAGAGGATCTTTTGTTCAACATGCTACATAAATTGGAAGACAGGGATGAATAGCCATGATTTATATTCTGCATTACTATGCACATGGTGCTTTTTGCTGGAAAGAAGAGGGGCCAAAACAGGCAATAGGTCTAAAAAGAAAGTCTGTGCTAACTGCTGGATGGAGGCCAGATGCATCTTTCAGCACATCACGTGCTGGAACTAGGAGCACAGGTGATGTGCTTCTTAATTGGGAGGGGTGCTGATCTCTCTGCTCCTCCAATGATTAGCTGTGTGATTGAAAAAAAAATCACAATAAAACAGCTTGATCTACATGACTATTAAAAAAAATTATGGGTTTTCATGTTGTCTGGGACAACCCTTTTACTGGCATCTTAACCAAAAGAAGTGATGGTGCTAAGCAGGCTCCTCACCTGATCCTCACCTGCATTGTCTGCACTCACTGCCTGACTCTGCATTTCCAGCACTTAGTGTCTCTTTGGAAAAAATATCTCACAGTGACAAGATGTGCAGCAGTATTCTGTAAGTTTCTGCTATGACCCTTCCTGCCACCACTACTTCGACTGTTTAAATTAAGCTCCAGGTTCACAGAGGTTTATAATCCCAGAGCAATGCCTACATCTAACTCTTAACCAGGCCTGCTAAATGGTTTGGGGTTTGGTTTGTGTTTTTTTTTGTTTGTTTTGTTTTTTTGTTTTTGTTTTTTTTTCCAGTAAATACAGGATTGTATGGTTTTATTTTCACAATTGAAGTACAAGTTTTGACTGAGCTTTTTAGAGTGGAAGTGACATCTGTGTCTCTGGTGGATGTGCAAGGAGAGGAATTGGTGCCGTGGTTTTTAGGGTTCTTTATTTCTCAAGCTCTGCTTCTTAAACATTCAGGTGAACTCATGTCTCTTTGAAGATCAGTTTCCTTAGATTTCAAAGCACTGCTGTGCCAGTTGTTCTTCATCTTCATCTTCCTGTTGTATCAGAGCTCTGCAGTGAAGCAACAACACCTTCTGTGACAGCTGTGTATACTGACAAAGGAAACTTTTTTTTGTTTTGCCTCAAAAGAAGGTTCCTGACCTACACAGTCCCAGATTTGCACTTTGAAAATCATCTGTCTGAAAGCTGCTAAGCTTCTCTTGGTCAACAGCAGTGTTATTTACAGCCTGCCTGCCTCAAGGTTTGGAGTTAAAATACTCCTTTTACACAAAGTATTTCTACTTCTAGTCAGAACAGAAGATTTAATTAACTTCATATTTTTATATTAATACTGGAAAAAACTGGTTTCTTCTGCTCCTGCTCTGAATTACTCGTATGCTAAGAAAGACTGTTAAAAATGCCTCACTTGAAAATCAGGCTGGGAAAAGAGGTCGGAAAAGACTCAGAGGCTTGTTTCTTCTCCCCTGGGTTCAAACCTGCTGACCTTCAACTCGGCAGCTGTCTTAGGGTCAGGAAGGTTGAAGGACCCTCAGCGAGGAAGGTAGAGTGGGCTGGGACCCTCTCCCATCACACAGAGTCTTTGCTGGCTGCTTCACTGTACCCTATACTCTGGCCATTTTTAGTGACAGAAGGCCAGAGCTTTTAGCTGAGTAAATGGAAGTTTCTTATGATGTAGATATGAAAGTATTAAATAAAAGCTTTTTACTTAGAAGGGAAAAAAACCCCCAACGAACCTATGAAAGAAGCTGGTAGAAGGGAGCATCTCCCTTATGAGGAAAGGCTGAGGGAGCTGGGTCTCTTTAGCTTGGAGAAGAGGAGACTGAGGGGAGACCTCATTAATGTTTATAAATGTGTAAAGGGTGAATGTCAGGAGGATGGAGCCAGGCTCTTCTCAATGATGCCCAACGACAGGACAAGGAGCAATGGGTGTGAGCTGGAACACAGGAGGTTCTGCTTAAACTTGAGAAAAAACTACTTTACAGTGAGGGTGACAGAGCCCTGGGACAGGCTGCCCAGGGAGGTTGTGGAGTCTCCTTCTCTGGAGACATTCAAGACCCGCCTGGACGCCTTCCTGTGTAATTTCGTTTAGGTTCCTGCTCCGGCAGGGGGATTGGACTAGATGATCTTTCGAGGTCCCTTCCAATCCCCAACATTCTGTGCTTCTGTGAAAGTATCTTTGGTCTGTCTAGGATTTCTGCTAGAATAAGCAGGGAAATTACTAATTGGTGTTTTGGGAGGAGTAATAAAATTTCAACAACTAAAATTAAATCCTTATCTCTTTGGCAATAGAAACAAAAGACTACAGAGGTTATATTGGGAAATATTGTCTGTGTTCTCCAAGTTCAAGTGGCCTCTGAGTGCAGGAGCACTTGCCAGCTCCAATGACAGTTTCCAGCAGATATTTTGCTCTTATTAAATCTGAATGTCTTCTGTGGCTGAAGGGCTACCAGAGGCTTTGCAGAGTCCATGGGGCTGACAGAAAAAGCAGAAGGAGCCCTGGGAGAGGGTGGGGAGAGGCTATTTCTCATCACAGCACTATATAGTTTTAAGATGTGATGGAGTATTTCAAGGTGTCAGCCCATTCCCTAGTAGCTAATGGTAGTAACTGTATTTACAGTTGCCTGGAACTGGATTTCTGTGGTCCCCTCAGAGACGCTGAAGACTGACGTGGTGTGGCTGCCAAACACAGCAGAATGGGAGGTGCCGTGGGGAAGCTGCAGGGGCTGTTCAGACTTTGTAGATCTAAGATTCTGCTGATGGCTGAAGGTATCCTTAAGTAAGAATGAAATCAAGGAGACCCTAAACTCAGTTTTGCCAAATAACATACACGTGGTATGTTCAAGAGAAGCCTAAACATATATCTGTCTTTAGCTGTGGTGGGTAAATGCCTAAGGATGGGTTTTGTTCCCGCTGCTTCACTTGTTAATTCCAAGCTTTGCCAAAAGCTCTGACAAAATTTACTTTTATTAGAAATCTCCCTTTTTAGTTCTTCTCTGTGCTTGTACAAAGCCAGTGGTTTACAGACATAGCTTTAGGCAGTTTCTACAGCTTCCCAGTATGTCTGCCAGACAAAGAAAGCACAGGTACTGCAGGAGCAGCATTTCCCTCTCTGCAAGCTGCTTGGCAGCGCTACAGCCTGGCCCCGAGGGGCAGCTCCCTCCCTCTGGCTGTCTCCTCCCTGTGCTGCTGCTCAGCAGTGCTTCACTTCACCCTCCACCTCTGCCACAGCCCATCCATCCCAGGCCCCCTTGGTGTGCATTTAGTAGGTGCAGCCCGGCCTCGTGTTCTCTTGCTGTCGCTCTGGTGTTACCATTCAATACATAGCAATGAATCTGGACCTTCGCTTAAGATTTACATCTTGCCATCTTTGAATCTGAGTTTTGTAGTTCAGGTCCATCCTTAACCTGTAAATTGTATTGCTGGCTTGGAGCATTTGACTGTTTCCCAAGTCTCTTGCCTTCCAAGCTGTGACGTGGTAGTTGAGATTTGAGGCCATTTAGCTGCAGCACCTTGTGCTAGAACTACTGTTTGCTCCTTTTCTAGGAGATAGGTTTGGGCCAGATATTTGGCTGAAGTTACTGAAACTCAGTGTGGGGCAGCACCTGGCTACATGCTTATGGGGTGGAGGGGTCAGTAAGTTGGTGGAGCTGCACTTCCCTGAGGCTGGTGAAGGTCCCCACCAGAAGAATGTCCATCAGCCTGGCTCTGTCACAGGCAAAGCTGTTCTTTCTGTACTGCTCCTAAAAGGTGCCTGAAACAAGCAGCTCAGACATACAGCCCTAGGGGAGATGAAGACACCCAATCCTTCTCCAAGAAATTTTGGTTTTGCCAAGTATTCTGCTTTCTATCAAAATGCGTATTTCCTGAGCTGGAGAACAGGAGTGAGATGCCATTCTGGGAAGGGTTTCTTGCACCTTTTTTTTCCCCTGCATATTTTCAATTGAGTATTTTTTTAAAAGATCTCATTGTTACTGTACTGCAGATCAAAATCTAAAGAGCTGGTATCAGCGCTTTTCACCAAGCAGAGATCTGTCCTGATATTGGTATTCCATGGAGCTATTGAAACGCCCTGTGCACTGCTCTGTAAGGAATAATTAAGCTCTCGTTGCTCAAGATGAGGGATTTTCCCATGGGTGTTCTCAGGCAGCATGTCCGTGCTCCTGTACAGGGTGCAGTGTGTTATGGCTGTCTTTGATCTGGTTATTTGCTACCTTCTGTCCTGGAGGAGAGTGCACTTCTGTAATGCTAGGGTTATAGAAAAATAATATGCCTTAGATGTCTTCAGCCGGAAAGGCATGATAGACCATGCCATGAATATTACTAAAATACCAGCTTGGAACCTGGAGTACCTCTTGCTCCTGACAGACGTTCAGCTGTGGGTTTTTCTGTGGCTGTAATGGTGGATGTTGCATGGGGAAAAATATCCTTCAAGCTCTTTCTCTAGTAGCTCGAAAAACAGTAGATAATATTTATAAATGCTCCTAGTGGTCTGAGGGAGAAGAGAGGTGTGAAGGACTGTGGACACAACTATCCTTAAATACAAAAGTGAAGTGTAAAGCATGGTTGGATGAGAACCTGTTGCAGTTGTTTCCCGCTGGTTTCCTCATGCTGTGAAAGACCTGTTGCATTGAGCCTCACTCCTCTCTCTGCTCCATGTTTTGTTGAACTGTTTTCTCTGTAAATTGAAATGATACATCCATAATGTGGACATGTTTTGGCGGGCAGAGTGTCAGAAAATCTGTGTATGATGCCCTTGTAATGAGGTTTTCTAGTGGCTGCAGCTTTTGTCAAATGAGCACAGACATCCATCCATGGTAATATTCCATAAATACACGTATACGGACAAATCACTGGGCAGTTCAGCACATGAACTGAGTGGGCTCTGGCTTAGAGTTGAGCATTCAATTTATCTGTTTCGGCAGAAGAAGATTCATTTCTGGTATTCCTTATTTTTTTTTATGATGGCTCTTTTCCAGGCCATCCTTACTTTGCTGTTATGAGCCTCAGGATGACTGAGAGAAAGTGTTTGCTTCAAATAGCCCCACCTTTGGTAGTGCTTTGAGTTCTGATTTTGTGCCAAAAGTGCTGTGTTGGTTCCCATTGTCCTTCATATCCTTGGTACCCCATTTTGTTCTCTCTACGCAAGATGTTTGTGATACTCTGCAGACTGGATGAGTTCTCCTCAGCTCTGCTACTGCCATATGTCTAATGGCAGATAAGCAGTACACAGCTTGTTGTCTCAACAGAGACAGAGTCTTACCGCATTGGGTGGAGCCACAATAATTTATATTAGCTGAGTCTAGAGCATCACTGAGAGTTTTTGGTTTGCTTAATGCACTTTTCTAAAACTGAGCTGCTGGGTGTGAGGGGTTGGGTTGGTTTTTGAAGTGGTGGTGGTGGCTTGAGTAATTGGATCAGCGGAAGGAACTTCTGATCAGTTTTTAACTCTGGACTCACTTTTTAACTGCTATTGTACCCTGGCACTAACTCTATTGCTCTTGTAGGGAGATTAACAGAATGATACTGGAATACTGGGTCCTCAGAAATACAGGTTAGGAGCTGTGCTCATGCCTTGAAGGTCTCTCAAGCTATCACCAGTTCACAATGGCAGCACATGGTAATCTCCTGAAAGAGAACATCTCTGCCTCTCAGCTGAAAACACATTTAATCTGATTTTTTTTTTTTTTTTGTGGCATCTCTCTATTACAGAATGCTGAAGTTCTCTTGTGTAGATTTGTTATTTTCACCATCTGACTGCTCTAATCTGTCAGATTTATGATGTGATTATTTTACTTTATTGCTAGATCCCAAATTAATTAAGATTGCAATGGTGCTGGCTCATTAGCAATATTCATTGAGGTCATCCCACACAAATAAGCATATCATCAACCTAAGGACATGGATTTCCTTTTTATATTATCACATCATTCACTTGTCCTTCCCATCTCAGTGACACTGTGTTACTCCGGAGTGCCAGAAGAGTTCACTTGGCTGTCTCACTTGCTGTACATTCTCCATCATCATTTCCCATGTGTGTTGTTGTACCGTTTGTTCGCGCTGGGCAGTATGATCTGCTGCTGTGCTCACATCTTTCCTGAGCCCTCTGCCTTTGCTACTTGTATGCAAAGCAGCGTTCGTGGTGTCACTGCCGGAATCATTTGATTTATTTTGCATGCAAGAGAGACACATCTCATTGAGTTCTCCTACTTTGGCAATACCTGGGTATCAATATATCAATTGTCAGGTCAAGCCTCCTGAATAACATCTGCCTGAGCCTGCTGTTTCTTTATTTGTTAATAAAGCAATTTTTCTTCATTTCATCTGGCAAAGTGCTATTAGTCAGAGGTTGTGTTTTCTTTATGTTGTGGCTCTGAGTCTCATTTCAAAACAAACCTCTAAGCCCCAGTTGTGATGGGATTGTCTGTCAGAGCTGGTGTTTATCAAACACTGCTGCTTTCCTCTGCAAAATGTTAACCTACATTACCTTATAGTGCTGTGAGTCTCAGACATTTCAAGAGCCTCATGGTTATGTGTCGGTCTGAGGCAGCTACTAACTCATGTGCTGGACACTAGATATTACCTGAAATTTTGAAAAATGTCTTCTTTTGAGTGTTTTTAACGTTTCTGCCATGTGTTAGATTACCTGAAGCAAGTGAGCAGGAGCTCTAGTGAAATACTACCATCTTGGGTTTTGTTATTGCATTGGGGTTCCTGAGGTAGCCCCAATTCAGCCCATGAAACACAAGAGCAAAGTCATCTGGTTAATTGTTGCCTGGATTAGGTCACCTGCTGCAGAGAATAGGAGCTAAGTGAGTTGTGCAGCAGTTTATTTTTTGCTGGAGTAGTCTAGGCTGTCCATCCTTGAGTATTTGAGAGCTGTGTCTTTTGTGTTTCAAGTCGCAGCCAGATTTTGAAGCCTTAGAATTTCCCAGGGATGGATTTCGCTCTTTCCCATCAGCTCTCTGCCCTGCACTGGAGTCTTTCTAGCACGAGGACACGGTGGCTTGTGGTGGCCTCTTGAGGAGGGAGGTCTCAACCAATGTGAGTGTCTGTCAGCAGGAGTTTCTGAGCACAGTCCTGGAACTCTGCTTTCTTGAATCAGGTGTTTAGTAAGGCAGGACTGACACACCAGCTGGGTCTCACCAGGGTCACACCAGTTCCCTGAAGGAGTGATGGGCGTGGGCAAACATTTTAACAGTAGTACCACAGTAAGATGGATGAGCCACAGACACTGAGAATAAAAAGGTGCAAACCAAAACAGAGATGCATTTTCTTCACTCCTAGGAGCTGTGAGGTCTCCTAGTAGTGTAGGTGTTGTGCAGTCAAGCATGGTCCTCTCAGTGGTGCTCCAAGGTAATGGTATAGGTAGTAGATACAAAGGAGGGGTCAGCGTTTTGGTCAGGGTGCTAATCAGAATTGTCCTTGCTTATCAGAACTCCCTGGTGTCTGGGATGTCCAGACCTTCTTTGCTCACAGCTCTCTTGGCCCACTAAAACAATAAAGAGGTCAGCTTTCCTTCTGACTAAAAGATGCTAAGGGGAGCAGTAGGAGTTTAAAACTGTTTAAAGCCCAAATCCTGGTGGCTGTTCCTAAGCCTTCCATTTAGGATTATTTGAATACGTTGCTGTCTGAGAAGTTTTTTGCTACAGGCGATATATTGACATTGCCACTATTGACTATTTCTGCAAGAAAAAAAGCAGCTTAAACAAGGGCTTTGAAAATACCAGTCTGTTCAGAGGCCAGACAGAATTGGGAATTGAAACCAGATGTCATGAGTATGTTAACATTCCATTTAATGGCAAACCCTCATCTCTGTCAATGACCATCTCAGTAATATGGCCAGAATAACCACTTTCAGTGAAGTCTAAAGACTGCTATTGTATTTAGAGTTAGCATTCCATTTTTCACTGATGAGCTAGAAGCCTGAAGGGAAAATAGATGTAAGAAAGTAATTCTTGATGTTAGAGATGCCAGGGTTATATACATAAAGAATGTTACTCTGAGATTTTGTCTTCCTTTAAGGGGAGACACATTTCTCAGTATATATAATAAATGGAGAAAAAAAATCCTGAGCCTTTAAAACGAACAAACAAAAGATGCCAGATCCCTAACATCACTCAGTGCATGTGGTGATCTGTAAGCAGTTCATTGCAGTTGTCCTTCAAAGTAGTTCCCAGACTGGGATTGCAAACAATCTGGAAACAAATTATTTAGTGAGAAGAAATAAAAGGCATGGCATCCCAAAGTGAAATAAATACTATAGGGATTGATCAGGAGTGGAGGAAATACTTGGGAATATCTCCAGGTCAGAACAAATCGAACAGGAGTTTGATTTAGCAATACCAGAACTCAACCCACCCTACTACCAATACATTAATTGTAAGTACCCAATACCACTGGTGTGGCGAGGTGGATTCGTGCTGCTCCCCTCTGGGGGGGTTCGGGT
The DNA here is from genome assembly GCF_000700745.2 of Antrostomus carolinensis. Classification (NCBI taxonomy): domain Eukaryota; kingdom Metazoa; phylum Chordata; class Aves; order Caprimulgiformes; family Caprimulgidae; genus Antrostomus; species Antrostomus carolinensis. Next base: position 206,620 of record NW_010300375.1, on the reverse strand, counting down.
TGTGAGGCTCGTAGGATTGTGATTACAGTGTCCTGGGAATGAAGGGAGAAGGACACTCACTTGTATGCACTTTAATTCTACAGTTGTTGGGTCTCAAAATGAGAAGTATGGCAAAACCTCTGCTTAGCTAGAACTAGTTTCTTCGCATGAAATGGAGAGAAACTTCACTTGGTTAATTTATGTCTGCTTCCTGCCTTTCATTAGAAATAGGAACTTCTTTGTATGCCGGGGTGCAGGATATTGAGGTGGGGAGAGAGATACCAAAGGCTGCTGTTTTCTGCTGGGTGGTTTTCTGGATCAAGCCCGCAAGAAGCGACTGGGACACTGGAACTGCTGTGAGGGGACTCAGACACAGATTGAGGCTGGCAAGTTTGTGCTCCAGGCTCCATGAGAAGACTTAGTCAAAAACTATTTTTGTTTAAAGCATTTCTCACTTTCTGCATTATTCAAGACTTCTTCAGGCCTTTCACACAGTCCCTCTGGCATCCCCTGCTGCAAACAAAGGCCCATCTGTGACCTGGCTGCTGGCCGCTGTGTGTGACGAGGGGAACTTTCGTCCTTTGCAAGGTACAGATGGAACCGAAAAACCAAAAAGAGACCATGGCACAGAGGAGTCCTGAGGCCAGGAACAGTGCGGATATGCCCCAGAGTGGCACCACGGTCTTCAGAGGATGCAAATGTTTGCATGAATCCTAATAGCTTTGTGGTTTAGATAAAACTGGGTCCGACTTTATGCCAAAGTTACATCTGGCAAGTCCAATGGCAAGTCAGAGCAAGGCAATGTTTTTTGTTTCTTTTTTCCTCCTTTTGCTCAAGAAAAAGTTACATGAAAGAAGTATCATGCCTTTCCTAGGAAAATTGCTTATCTTGTGGTCCTTTGTTTATCTTAGAAGAACCATGTGTCTATTAAGCTATGCAGGCTGTGTGTTGTTTAACTTCCTAGCAGACATCGGTCTCCATTTATTGTCACAGAAGAAGGTTCAAGGCTGTTTTCTGACAGGGAATCAAGGAAAGCAAGAATTTCTCAGAGGTTTCTCATGCTTTTGGAGGATGGAGGCCCTATGTTGATGGTGCAAGATGCAAAGTGAAAATTGCAGCAGAGCCAGTTGCCAGACCAGAATATTGCTATGTGACCTTAGGAAGGAAAGCCTGGGGTAGTCATGTTAGATAGGCAGACAGCATAAAGGTGTTGGGTTTATTTGATTTTAATTATTGAGTTTGTTTAATTGTGGCACTGATTAAAAGGTCACACAAAACATGCACATCACCAGTGAAGCTGATCATCTCTGCCTGGTGGGAATGAAAAGGGCACTCTTAGCCTTTCCTGTCTCCAGTGCCTGTCCCTGGATGCCATGGGCAGAAAGGGAAGGGAGGCTGAAGCAGGGAAATGTTGAGTGACCCTTGAAAGCCACGAGAGCCTTTCTGAACATTGCTGTTCTTTGTCAAAGCATGTTTTCATGCTGTCCTTTTGTGACCAGGATTGCTTTGCTCAGTGCTTAACCCTGAACATCTGTGATCTGAAACTTTCTATGGGGTGAAGAGGATCAGAAAACATCACTATAAAGCCAGCGTTAAAAAAGATGCTTTTAAAAAGCATACGGAAAGAAACGAGAACCTGGCACTGAATCATTTCCTACAGAAAGGAAAGTCGTGGACTGAACCCTCTTGACTTTGCCATGAGTCACAGCCTCCCAGCCACACTCTGGTCAGGAGAAGGGGAGGGCTGACCTTGCAGCCGTGGCTCTCAGTTCAAGATGATCATCTGTTTCTTAAAAGTCTTCTGGACATGACTCACAGCTCTCCCTTCACTCTACAGCCTGTGAGCAAAAATGTGTGATCTGACAAGAGAACGAGTGAAGGTGTCTGCCCCGGACTATCAGACTTTTACAGTGGATGAAAACTGTGAGTGCCTCCGAGTTGTGCAGTCTGTGAGCATGGCAAGCCCTGATTTCTGTTATTTTGGAGAACAGAAAAAGAATCAGGAAAGTAAATAATTTTTTGAACAGCAATTAGTTTGATTTTATAATTTCAAACTGTGACAGTTTCAATTTTTTTTTGTCCCCGTGAGCTGTTACTCCTCCATCAGCACATGAATGCAGCGAGTTCCTAAAGACAACAGAGATGTCTCTGCAGCCTGCTCTGCAGGAGTTCCTGTGATGAGTAGGTGCAGGCTGGCTACCTCTGGGACACCTGCCTTAGATGGGGTAATGGAGTGGTTGCTGTTTTCAAAGGGAGGCAGGTCAGTAGCAGAAGGTGACAGGGGACATGTTTTTCCCATATACGAAGTGACAAAATGTGATTCAAGAACTCATCCTTTACTGCAGTCTGGGAAAGTAATAAGGATAATGATAGGAAAAAATACGAAAGATCTAGTCTTCCAGAGAAATCCTGTAGTGAGATGGTGTCCTGAGGCTTTTCCATAAGAACTGTGGGATGGTTCCTGTGTTACAGAACTGTTCCACTTCCCATATTCCACTGAACACTGTTCCTCTTGTCCATGGAGCTTGCTGAGTGCTCCCTTCAGGCCTGGGAGGAATCGGAGCCGTGGTATGGAGCAGGGTAGGTGTGCTTGCACAGCCCCTCTCCGGGAGAGCAGAGACCAATTCTGCTGCACCCACTGTTGAATGGGGCAGAGATGCTGTGGGCTGGGAGGCGGCTCCTCTGATAACCAAGAGGTGTTGTAAGCACAGGGCTTGCTCTGAGCTGCTGCTGAGCCCTCCTGGGGTATTGGGAATGGTACCACTATGTGTAGCAGAGGACTGCATCAGACATGGGTGATATTAGAAACCTTAGTTAGGCAGATGCAAATGCAGTAAAAAAGGTCTTCCAAATACATTGGACTGTAAATAAATTTTGAGTGTGTGGTGTCATAAAGAAAAAGAAGTTATGATGTGAATGGAGGAACAGAGTTGCCAAAGGCTCCAAGAAAGCTGGAAGAGTTTTAAACAGTATTTTCCTCTGCATTTGTATGTGCTGAGCACCACTACAAAGGAAGATGGCCAGAGATAATGTTGCTCAGGATGACAGCCCCGATGCACTTCACGTATTTGAACAGTACTAAGGTAAAACGGAGCATGGTCTGGGTCACTGTACTGAAGAGGTTTTGCATATGCTGTGCTAATGTGGTGCATCTCAGGGAGAACGATTTTTAACTGAAGGATGTAGAAGATGCGTGGGACTGCAGCAGAACTGGTGAGTGACTGAGGTTGAAGAGTCCAGCTGGAAATTTTGGCAAGCCTGACAGAGTCTGAGATGAAAGACTGGATTAGAACTGGGATCTGGATCAAAACAGCCAGAGATTATCTGTTGGAAGATCTTGAATTAACCTGTGACAATCGGCTTCCTGTGGAGCACAAGCTGCTGGTTTGACCTGCCCTGTTGGGTGGTGTGACTGGCCCTGCTGACAGGGGAGGTGTGAGCAAAGCTCTGGGACCCCGTGAAGAGGAGCTGATGCAGAGGGTCCTGCAGTGCTCGGCATCAGAGTCTGCAGAAACTGCTGCCCACTGGGTGGAAATGGAGAAGGGTTTTTGAGCACCAGCATGGTGATGCAGGGGCGATAACAGCCTGAGCTGCACAGGATTATCCGTCAGATGAATGTGACTGTTGCAGCAGAAGATGAATGAGCTCCCGACCTGAAAGCAAAAGGGACACTTACTGATTTAAAACTGAAAATTGTTACACAATTCCATGTGACAGCATTTGCAGTACTGAAAGGGAAGTCATGTGGAGTGGAAGGTGAGCAGGTGACACTCTTGGCTTTTGGTGAGTCAGCTAAAGGAATACAAACTAAAGAGGTAGGGGTGAAAAACTGGAAAAGGTTTTGCTGTGATAACAGGTGGGAGAAGTGCTTGTTACTGTGTTAAGTGTATTCAAGTCCTTGGTGTTTTTAAATCTGGGAGTTAGTTCACTGAAAGGTCAGGCACCGAGGGAGAATTTGAGAATGTCTCCAGGGAACAAGGAACTCTCAACAGAACATGCCTAGAGCTGAGAATGCCCCAATGTCCAAAGCCACTTTTCCCTTTCACTAGGGCAGGAATGAAAAGATAAGTTGGATTTCTGCTGTTGGTGTCAGATGCTGATAAGTCTGTTCACTTTAGTTTTTATTGGTTATAGCAGAGGAGAAAAATGGAATATTTAGCTAGTGCTGAAAGAGGTAAATTTAAAGTGAAATATCACCAATGCTGCCAGGAAATCTGAATTGCTGGTTTGAGAGGAAACAAAGCAGTAATGGCTGCTGTGGGCAGTGCTGCTTGCTCTCCCTTGCACCAAGCTGTGTGTTCAGCACTGCCATACCTGCAGCAAAGCACCAGCATCACTGTGGGACTCTCCTTCTCCCAGAGGTGAAACCTTGAGAACTTCCCTGTGGTTCTCTGGGGTGCACACTTCACAAGCTGGCATGTGTAAGGGTTTGCATGGAGCTTCTAGGGTCATCAGAATGGGCTGTCCTTGCTCTGTAAGGGCCTCAAGAGCTGGACATGTGGCACCAAAGTAGGAAGAGTCCCAGCCTCGTGCAGAATGAGCATGATGTGCAGGGCTGACTCTTTGTTAGAGGAATGAATGACAGCTTGTACCTGGCTGCCCTTTCACATCTCCTGGAGTGATGTGTGCAAGCATCCATCTACTAGCACGTTTTAAAACGGATGCGAATAAATCTGGCAGTATGTAATATAGACCAGAGCAGAATGAATCAGCGAACTCTGCGGGAGTGAACAGCCAGCTCCAGAAAACAAGGATGCTGCAGCGTGTGATGTTCTCTGGTCTTTGTTTCCCTTCAGTAACGGTGACTAAGGTTCAGGTTTTCTATGTCCTTGCTAGTAAATATTGAGAGGCAGTCATTGTAAGAGCAGGTGGTATCTCAGATATTTAAAATCTCACTAAAATGTTCTGCTCTTTACATCTTTGAAAGAAGCAAGGACAGAATGAGCTTGTGTATGCAAATGGAGATCTACATTAGCGACAGGTGAATTAGCCAGGCTCGCTGCGGATGGGAGCTACTCATTGTCACTGAAAATACCCGACTTCGTATCACACTGCTTATCTGAGTGCTCAGATGTGAGGGGGAGGACTGCATTTTCTTTCTCTTTTTTTTGTTTTTAATTATTGTTTTTTAACACAACTGAATGGGAAGTAATGTTTGTTTCCAGAAATGGATTTGCAGGAACTCCTAGGAGGCATTGCAAACGCTCAGGCACACCCCACAAAGAATAAATGGGGAATTAATACATGTGAATAGATCATGGGTCTGAGTAATCGTCCTCCCAAACTCTCTGGGAGATGCTGTTAGAGTCTGAACACTGTGGGAGGAGAACAGGGATTTATTTGGTGAAGATTCACTTACCATAAATAAATAAAAATAAATAAGTAGGCTAAATTAGTAATGAATAGTTCAGCCAGCTCTGATGCTAAATAAACCTACTGAATTGTAATGAAAATACTAAAGCCTGTTTGAACTGGAGCTAGAAATCCAAGGAGAAATAACTGTGTGGCACTTAAATTAGCACTCGCCATAAAATATAAATATATGATATGAAATATAGATTTTTTTATTTTATTTTTTTTTTTTACCTCCTGAGATTTTAAAGATTCATCTGTTCCCTGTGTTTGGAAGGCTTGAACTAGACCCTGTTCAATGCTATACAGTGACATAAATCACTGAAGAGTTATAAAATTGCTTGATGTATGCTTTTGGACAGTAACTATATTTGTAGAGGCTCTCATGGGGGTGTATTTATACTGATATGAGAGTGTTTTAAATTCATATAGCTATCTCCATATAAAGCATTTTTATAGGATTTTCCACACTATGGGGGATTGTGTGACTTTAATTATACAACTCAAGCTGAATTGGTAAAACTTATGTGTGAAGATAAGCCCTTTAGCAAGGCAGACTCCTGCACTTGAACTTAAAAGAAAATCATTTTCTTCATGTGAGTTCCCCTGAGAACAGCTGGAAAAATCAATAGCTGCTGTGCTGCACAAGAGGGACTCTGCTATGCAGCCAGCCCAGGGAGCAGCACGGGGTGTGTGTTTGCTTGTGCTCTGATCCTTGTGTAGCTGAGAGGACCCACCTCTGTGTGTCACAAGGCTGCTCAGGGGCCACCAAGTACTAATCAGCCTCTCACGACCACTTTAGACCTTTTATTCAACTCTGTAGATCTGCACTGGAGTTGCAGACTGTGGTGTGAGTCAAAGACTGAAGAGCAGCTTGAGAGAAACTGTGTGTTCAAGGCAAAGAAAAGCAGCGTGCAAATGGAGCTCTCGGAAGGAGGTCAGGAATATTTCCTTTGGAGAAAGTGCAGCTGCCCTTTCATTGAGAACAAAACCCTCAGGTGATGGGTGGGACTGGTTTTGTGACTGCATGGGGCCAGTCCTGGTTGATGGGCTGGGGATGACCAGCAGTGCTGGTGCTCTGTTCTCTTTGGCTTGTTGACCAAGAGAAACTGAAATGCCCTATGGCTTTAGAAATGCTTTGGAGGTTATGTGGCAGATGGAGATTGATACTGATATCGCAGTGGCAGGCAGGAGCATCTCAACGTGCAGATTGGCAATTACGTGCCTCTAAGGATGTGGGCAGCATGCTGGCTGTGATAGGGAAAAGAGCTATCAGGAGCTAAGATTCACTAGTTCACCTGATAAAAATAGGATTATCTCCATCCCTAAGTTCTCCAAAGCAGCTCTTGGAGGCAGAATATATCTGTATTCTCTGTCTGCACTACACAACAAAGAGAATATAAGAACTTAGAAGAAACTAATAAGCTATGTAGTCTCCCAAAATGAACTGAAAATGAAAAAATGAGAGCTTTTTGCTTTATTATAATAGTGTGGAGCAGAGTGAAATAATGGCTCTGCATATGAAATAGTTAGGAGAATAATCAACCCAAGCCTTCTATGATCCTACAATAGAGGCACCAACACTGGAGGCAAGCAGGGGAGTTAATAAATTAAGGTGCAACTAAAATAGATTCATGGTCATTTAACAACTTGTCAGGGCTCCTAGAGAAATTAGTATAATGTATTTAAGTCTAATGCACAAATAATTTTAAACAGAAAAGAATGAGGGAAGGAGAAAATGGGACAAGATTTATTGCAGTAAGTAGTTGAGGTCAACTTGCTTTCATAGGAGAACAGGAGAAGAGAATTGCACACAGGTGCCAGAAGGTGGCTGTAGCACTTCCTTCTTCCCTATGTAGAAAGCAGTACGGGTAGAAAAAGAGTCTGAATACCCTTATGGTGAGTTGTTCAAATGCCTTGGAATGGCCAAATGTGATTTCTTATCTTGACTTTTCCTGAAGCAGCCATTTTCTGCAGAAGACAATGGCCTCGTGCCATGAGAACCAACCCTAGCCCTCCTGTTCTGAGTATTGGCTCTGGGACTTGTCTGTCCAGCAACTGTTCACATGGGTTTGGGATTTTTTTTGTTTGGTTGCTTTTTGGAGGGCAGGTAGAATAAACTTGAGCTTTTGATTTATTTCTTTTTTGTTCCCCCTGCATTGTCAGCTTGTGAGAAGTTGTCATGTCCACTGGGTTTCCCATCGAAGGATGATAATCATCAGTCCATCTTGGACAGAAGAGATGCAGCCAGCAATTCTCTGGCTGCTGGGAATCCATCTCTGTCTGCAGACCTTGGCTAGGTACTTTAAGAAAAATATATACAGCTATATAACTATACTAAATAGTTACTTTTAAGCTCTGCCCTGAAGAGAAGTGGGGAGAATTCAGAGGAGACCTGTGCAGTTGCTCAGGTATTTTTGAAGTTAGCCAAGGAAATGGCTAGGTGGATGTTGGGAATGCTTTAGCAGGTGTTTACAGACAGAATATAAAGACCCATTTTGCTGAATGGACACTTACAGACTGAATGCTCTGTGACAGACACAATCCAAGGACAGAACTTTGCATTGCAGAGTTTTGGCATAGTTGTGTAGGGCACAAAGTTGTTCCTGCTGTGCTGAAGGCTGAAATTGCTCTGCCTTTTCCCTCCTCTACCAAGAGCTGCTGCACGTGGATCGCCTGTTCCAGTGCCTCTGCCCCTTCCATCACAGCCCTGAGCAAGGCACCGAGCAAGGGCCTGCGCAGTCCCTGCAGCCAGCATTGCTGGCAAGGTTAATCCTCACACCTCACCTCAGGCACACGAGGGGCCTTTGTGAATGAAAAATTCTTCATTCTTGCACTCTGGACTGTAAAACGTGAACTGGGAGGCGTATGGCATTTGCAGGCAGGACCCTCACTGTTGAAGTTTTCCTCCTACTTTTCCCATCTGTGTAGGGCTGCACCAGCTCTGCTGCCTTTTGTGCTGAGAAAAGTAGGGAATAATTTTATTTCTTACAGTGATACTAATTTCTCTGCTCCTGTGAAACATGATGTGCCTAAGTAGGCTCTCTGAGGACTGTGTTCTAAATGGTACCGTAAGTAAATGCTAAAAAAAAAATATATATTTTTTTTTTTCTGGGACTGAAGTACAGGTATTGATTTCAACATTTAATAGTTTTACTGCGGTGGTGCTCACACCTCTCCCATGTTCATTTTTTGTGACTTGTTTAGTATTTACTGTCAGTGCTGTTCATTGAAACAGCATGTTATAAGTGAACAGGCTCCTAGATGACATGGATGATTTATAAATACTTTATACACTTAGAACATATTTATGCAGGACAGCCATTTAGCAGCTCAGTCTCTGGAAATAACCTAATAACAGTTACATTGGAGAGACAAAGAGGACTGATCTGTTCAAAAAGGGCTGCTTTTGGCCATTACCCTAATTAATCTACTATTGGTAGATAAACATAGATAAGAATTTTAAGATTCAGGCTGTGTCTGCTTCAAAGATACCTTAGAAAAATGAAAAATCAGGACTTGCCCCTTCTAAAGTTGATATAAAACTCCATTAATGTCAATAGTGCAGGTGCAAGGCTCAAGAAGAAGTACGGTGTGAGAGAAATACTCTGTTCTTTGCTATATGAATCAAGTGTTTGATTGAAAGTCTGTAAACATACTTTAGAAATCTCTGGCTTAAATCTCTTATTTGAGGCAATGAGATATCCTAGGCTCTTATGTCATAGAGCTAAGTCTAAAAATAAATGTAAAAGAAAAACGGATGTAGACAAATGTACACATTGATCCTGCTTTAAGATCAGAGGGAATGGGCTGGGATCCCTGGGCCAGACAGCAGCCCCTGCACACTGGGATCCACCTATGTAAATCTGACAGTGGGATCAGTTTTGCTGTGAAACTATACAAAAAAAATGTCCAGATCATGTTTTCAGTGATGCTGAAAATCTGCTCCTCTAACCGAGTGTAACTGGAGCAGAAGTACCCAGGATGGCAGGTCATGCCTTTGTCAAGTCAGGTGCATTAGTTTGAGTTTGAAAATAATACACTTATAGCTTAACTACAGTGGTTAACTATATGAGAGATTTAGAGGGGATTTATTTTGTCTTGATTTACTGTTACCCTATCCACATGTGAATTCTGGACACACAGGCTGGGCACGGGCTTTCCCTTTGTAAATCCTGGGAAGTTTCCACGCTGCAAAGAGCAGAGCTCCTCATTGCTGCAGCGTCTGGGAGGATATGCAGTGTTGCTCACTACAATAGGGCAAAATAAATACGGTCTCAATTATAAAATTAGCCTTTTCACAGTTCTTGCCATTCCCAGCCCCTCACCACAGTAGGGCATCATCAGGATGCAGGACAGGTTTACAGAGCCCTTTTCCCTTCTGCTCCATCGTTCCTGAAACTGCTGCAGATCTTCCCAGCAGCTCTGCCGGTTTTATTTGTTTAGTTACCTTGCATCATCCTCCTTGTTCTCCATAATCTGAGGTCACTAGATGACTGGTGGATCTGCCCAATTTATTCCTGTGTATGACAAAAGAGACCTGGGTCACCTAATGAGCTGTGAACTTCTATTTCTATTTCACTGTGGTTGTAGGATTGTGATCTGCAGGCTGCCAGTCATCCACCATATTGATGAGATTAGCTGGTAATTAAAAACCCAGCCAAGCCAGGCAGAGGAAGATGACTCAATTAGCAGAATGTCACTGAATCTAATTTACTTTGCTTATCACAGATTTATTCTCTAATGAATTAGAAAAGAAGAGCAGGACACCTTCAGAGGGAGATCTGGGGGCTTAAAGGCTTAAACGCTTTCTAACCCCTTCATGCTTGTGGTTGGGTTTGCAGGGAGTGTGACGATACTGCTAATGGCACGGAAAGGCTGGTTCCCAATGAATACACCTGAAGAGAGTCTATCAACAGAAGTTGTGCTGTTTCATGTGGCAGGCGCTGGCCAGGTCAGACCTTCCTTTGTTTATAAACCTTCATATGTTTTTAAGTTGATAGTAAGCAGGGGCTTTGGATGTCATGTCATTGGAACTGTGCTTAGGGAGTGTTTGATCTCAATGATCATAGAAGTGCCACTGAATGTGACATTTGGCAAATGAAAGTATGAGGGATTTCCTGGATACAAACACATGTCAGAAATAGACATTTTCCACTGTAATGAGTATTTTAAGGCACTTCTCAATGTTTTTCTCATTTCAAATGTGATGTTCTGATGATTAACAATTAGAGTAACGTATTTTACCAGAGCCCTTTGGAAATATTTTCAGAGGCTATTGGACAGATGTACGGCTGAATTTGTATATAAAGTGGAGACTATAAACCATTATCTCTTCCGCTCTCTTCATAGTAGATAGCATAGCATGTTATGGTTGATTTAAGTGAGGATATTACTGGGCCCTGAGCTTTTAATCTGATCTGCATGACAAAGCCCATGTGGGCTCACGGGGTCTTACTGAGCTCACTGGCACTGGACGGGGGTATGTATGTGCTGGTCACACAACACGAGCAGGACTATAAGCTGCAAGTTTGCTACTCTCATTGGAGTTTGTGTATCACTGATCATTACCTGACCTTTTAAGCTGGGAAGATGATTTCTGGCTTGGAAAAGAGACACCAATTGCAGCAAATCATTTCATTCTGATAATTTTCTTTAAGTTATAATAAATATAACAGAAAATATGAAGCTTTTAAAGCTTCCAAAGCTATTAGAGAATCTCTCTCCCAAGACTTAATCCACACTGGCATCTCTAACAGTCCAGTCAACTGGTTTGGAAACCATAATGAGATGTATGCTTTTTTGCAAGTATGTGTGTATATGTTGATTGCAGGAGGGAGGGAAGGAGTGTTGATGGGATGGGATGCCTTCTCTATTTATGTCCTGAATCCATTATCAAGTTATGAGAAATGTTGGTTCAGTGAGGCTTTAACTGTCCCTAAAATTCACTACTTTCACTAAACTTATAATGCAGCTTCTGCAGAGAAGAAAAAATGTTTAGATGTAGATTACTGTGCAGAGATGGACACAAGTATTTTGCAGCTTTAAATGTTATACTTTAAATATTCTTTCCTGCTATTTGCAATCCCTATATCCATATCTCCTGCCTCGGTAGTTCTTCGTATCACAGAAAGCAATTTCTTGTGCAACATGCAATCATTAGGGCTGCTTCTCTATCCCATCTCAGTGCAACAAGCTATTTTCCAGAGATTTGACCATTGCCAAAAATACCTCTATAAACTTGCCTGGAGAGAGAAAAACTCACTAAGGTATTCTCATTAAGCTAATAATGACAAGGAAGTCCAAATCCTCTCCACTGAGTCACTGGAGTTATAGAGCCAGGACATACTGTGTCACATTTAAATGCTGTCAGTGGTTCTGGGTAAGTGGGTATTTTGTACCTGTGCATTTGCTGAGATCATGACTTTGAGACTTTTATAAAAGTGAATGAACTAAATAAATTTATGACTAGCTGTAGCATTGATATTAACAATTATTAATTCCATTTGAACTCTACCATTAAAACAGTGATTATCCTTGTTGTTATTACTGGCTTTCTTTGTTATTTGGAGAATAGTGTTTGCACACATTGTTCTTTTCAGACACATAAACCACAAAGCCCAGCTCAAAGACCCTACAGTTTCAGAGCTAGATCTGCTCTGCTCACAGTGGGTAGACCTTACTCCCTAAGCCCTTATGGTGACTTTCTTGATGGAAAATACTGCAGACTTCCACAGAGGCTTCCCAGTCTGGCTCCAAGAAGAATAAGATAGGGAATGAAAGAGATTAAATATTAATTCATTTTGCTTTAGGATGTACCAACAGCAGAAACAGGTTCTCTTCCTGGTCTCTATCAGTGAGCAATTTCTTGCTGCTTTGGAGAAGAGGTTGCAGATAACACTAGCATGGCTCTGTTGTTGCAGTATTGGAGCTGGGGTGTTAAGTAGTCAGTGTTAACGCAAAGAGGTAGGAGTGAACAGAAGTGGCAAAGAAAGCTGGGGATCTCCTCAAGGATACATGGATTAGAGGCTTAACCTCAGTGCTGTGGAACAGAGGGAACAAGAGGAGAGAAGTTGGAGGATGTGATCAGCAAAGCTTGTGCTGAAAAAGATGAGGCTGGACTGGAAAGGTGAGGAAGCCTGCAGTCATGGGTGCTGGACGATGGCTGGGAGTTGTAGGTGATGAACAGAGTGCTGTATCCTTGCACAGGAAGGAGGGATACTTTATAGAAAGGTGTAAATGAATGAAAATTTGTCAGTTAAGAACAAAAGAAAGATGTGAGTCAAAGACAGTGGCATTAGAGGACCTGTCGCTGTTACACGCTATAAATCCTAGGGTTGGGACAGATCAAAGGCGAGTGGATCCCAGGATTAAGGCTGTTGAATGAAGACTCTCCCCTGGGGCGCTCTGGCTGTAAAAGTCAGATCAGGTATCACCATCATACTCACAAGCAGCACCATGGAAAAGGACTGTTCAAACAGTTCCTAAGCCCAGTTACACAGAATCCCTCTTCCTCATGGGATCTCAAAGTGCTTTTTAAATTGGATGCATCAGGAAAAGATCTCTGTCAACCAAATATTTATTTTGAGTGATATGACTAGAAAATGCAATGGATAAAAGGAGCTTAAGCCTCTCAGGCTCATGTGTAAACCAGTGGCAATCCTCTGCTCTAATATTTTGGAGAATCTTTTTTAGATTGTCATCATCCACACATGGTTCTCCCTTAACTCCTTCAGGGGCTCCATCCGCAGTCCCTCCCCTCTGCAGCAAGGCAGCCACGGTCCATTTAGCTAGAAAAAATTTGGAGGCAGACAGAGGCTATGAGAGTAATAAGGCACAGGAGGACCTTTTATTGCTTTTGTGAGAGCTGAAGATGAGCACAGCAAGGAATGGTTTCATTCACACACAACAAGCTAGACACCATCAAGTGTCACCTTTAATTCTCCACTCATCTGTTAGAAAAAAGAGAGAAGCTCAGAGCCCTGTCTAACACTGCCGTGTGCATTGCTGTTCGCCGCACTCCCAGCCAGCTGTCTTGCAGTAATTGGGGTCCACAACTTTGCACAGGAGTCAGTAATTACCATTGCCACATCAGTGCCATGTGGTGATGGTGGCACAGGGGGAATGAGGGGTCCAAGAGCCCAGTCTGGATGCACTGACGAGGAGGAAGATCTGTGTCTGCTTCTGAGTCGCATCCTGGCGAAGCACGGCTGTAGTGGAAGAGCAGGGCGAGGGGCACGGGAGTTGAGTGCATGGTTGAGTAGGAGAGGAAGCATCTGGGCAGAGAGGAGGGTTTCTGCCATTTGCAAGAACAGGAGTAAAAAAGCTGAAATTTCATCTCTGTGGAGCTGGGGACCTGCTTGGATGGTGCTGATTGTGGGGCAAGGCTGCTCAGTTTTCTCTAGGCTCACCTACGAGGAGGCAGCTGGCACTACCTGGCTGCCCTGCTCAGCAGCGTGGCTGCATGCAGACTGCATTTCAACGAGGGGTTTTCTCCTCCCACGAGTATTCCCTGGCATCTGGTTGCCCAGCCACAGTGCTGCTCCTTGCCCATTTGCACTCTTGTGCATTGCAGGAGGAGAAATGTGGGGTGGTCAGTGCCGCTGCCCTGCCATGGGGCTGACCTACTGCCTGGCTCTGAAAGGGTGTCAGGGTGCTGAGGGTGCTCTGGAGGGAGACAGGGAATGCGATGTTCTTTCAGCACAAGGATGCGCTGTGCCAAAATCAACAGATTAAGTTGTAAGGCAGCAAGAAATTTTAACGTGACCTAATAAAAACACTGCTGCCTGAGCAACTGAGACATAGCCTCTGCTGCGCTCAAAGAAACTGTCCTGCAGCACTGGGGAAAATCAGAGCCCTGGGGCAGCCCTGCAGCTGTGGGAAGTGAGCACACATGGGTAACAGAAGACACAAAAGTGAGAAGAAAAGGGAGTTGGGACTCTGGAAGGGCCTTTTCTCAGCCCCCTGGCTGCTCCTGTGTGCTGAGGCTCAAGCACAGGGCTGCTAGAGGCAGCCTGCCATTGCTGCTATGGCAAACGGTGGCTCAGTGGGGCAAATCCACCAGAAAGAGGGTCTTATAAGGAAAGTACTTCCCTCAGCACCTTAAAAAACCAAAACCAACAAAAACCCAACCCCACTTAAAAAAAAAACCAAAACCAAAAAACCACCCCTGAAGTTGTTTTATCAGCCAGGGAGAGAGTTAATTTGGGTCTTGAGTGGAATAAGATTACGAATCCCTTAACAACAGTCTCTATCTGTGTTAACCAAATACAATTTCTGTCTTTGACCCAGCCTCTCAATGCCTCTACAGCTGAATACCAATGACCCAGGCCTTCATTATCCCATCATTACACAAATCCTGCTGTTAATTTATGTATAGGAAAGAAGTAGCAGCTACATAAGGCTCCATCAACTGCATAATTACTGCATATATATTATAAAACAGCAGTAAATGCTCTCTGTGAATATGTCATGGTTTAACCCCAGCCGGCAACTAAGCACCATGCAGCTGCTCATTCACTGCCCCCAGTTGGGATGGGGGAGAGAATCAGAAGGGTAAAAACAAGAAAACCTGTGGGTTGAGATAAAGACAGTTTAACAGGTAAAGCAAAAGCTGTGCACACAAGCAAAGCAAACCAAGGAATTCATTCAGTGCTTCCCATGGGCAGGCGGGTGTTCAGCCATCTCCAGGAAAGCAGGGCTCTGTCACACGGAATGGTTACTTGGGAAGGCAAATGCCATCACTCTGAATGTCCCTCCCTTCCTTCTCCCCCCAGCTTTACATACTGAGCGTGATGTCATATGGTCTGGGACAGCCCTTGGGTCAGTTGGGGTCAGTTGTCCCCGCTGTGTCCCCTCCCAACTTCTTGTGCATCCCCAGCCTACTCGGTGGTGGGGTGGGGTGAGGAGCAGGAAAGGCCTTGACTCTGTAAGGGCCACTCAGCAATAACAAAAACATCCCTGTATTATCAACACTGATTTCAGCACAAACCCAAAACACAGCCCCATACCAGCTACTACGAAGAAAATTAATCCTACCCCAGCCAAATCCAGCACAGAATACAAACTATCTCTGCACATTAGAAACCTGCAAGAATTAATTAACCAGGGTGTGATTCTGCCACTCGTAGCCACAGGCATTGTCCTAGTGTGGCTCAAGAGTCAGCTGTCTTGGTCTTTCCACCGAATTTAATGGAGATACCAGAGAAACCAAGATCAG
Organism: Antrostomus carolinensis; assembly: GCF_000700745.2. Classification (NCBI taxonomy): domain Eukaryota; kingdom Metazoa; phylum Chordata; class Aves; order Caprimulgiformes; family Caprimulgidae; genus Antrostomus; species Antrostomus carolinensis. The sequence goes on along the minus strand of NW_010300375.1, from coordinate 191,070 downwards.
CATCTGGCCTAAACCACAGCTGAAGGAGGGAAAAGGGGGTGCTGGATTCCCCAGCCAGCCCACCCCTCTCTGGGAGCAGACAGGATCCCTGCCAGTGTCTGCAGAAAGGCTCCCGCTCAGGTTTTGGCTCGTGACTAAACCCATCAGTTTACAAAGCAGAGTGAAGCCATCACAAGGGGAGGGCTGTGCCCCACATTTAACCTGTGCTCACGGCTCCTCACAGCCGGATCTGTTTATGGATCTGGCCTTGGGAGATTCCAGTGGTCACATTTGCTCTGCAAAGGTATCCACTGCTGAGCAATGTCTGCTGGCCTTGAATAGGCTCTGTGTGAAAGCCGGGTAGCCGGTCCCTCTGGTCGTTCCAAATACTCGTGCAGTGATGTGAAGAGGCCGTGTCCAGCCAGCTGTGGGGCTGGATGCTGTTTTATTTCCCATCTCTTCTGTCAGCGTTTGAGCTCTTGGGATGCTGGTCCAGATTAAACCTTTAAAATAAATGAAGTGATCCTGTAATTCAAATAGAAAATGAAAGGATTTAGGAATTTTCCACAGTGACATTAATTTGCCAGCACAGTGCTTATAACTTCCCAGGTTTCTGTTTGCTTATGTATAAGAAAAATGTGCTCTGCTAGACTGACTGTAGCAAGTAGTTAAATTACTCATACATCCATTATTAAAGAAAACTTCTATTCTGCTTTGAGCCTGTGTTTGTTTAGTGCCACCTGATAATAACTTTCTGCTTGAATGACGGCCACTAATTTTGTTTATGGTTCTTGAATGTCAATCATACATCTATTTTGGAAGCTCCGTTCTTGCCGGTAGGTGCAGGTACGTATGGATGTGTGTTTTCATGACAGTTTATTAAGAGAAGTGGAACTGGGCTTTACTCAGCATATGGTATGAGTGATACAGATGATTTGGTAGCTATATCGGTGCAAACTGCATAGAAAACATATATAAAAGGGAAAAAGCTCTGCTGGTGGGAAGTGCTAGTCAGGAGAACCGGGACAGCAGGGGTGAGGGGTTTCTTCAGCTGTTGTTCCGAGTTCCAGGTGAGCGCTGAGGCTCTGGTTGGCAGCCAGACACCGTAATGGCGATAAGGCTGGTCATATATTTAGTGCTGAATTTCCCACAAAACACGGCAATAGCAAACCCCTTTTGAGTCAGTTCTGGCACAAAGGGAGGAAAAGCTGCATTTCCCAGGAAGGGAAATGCTTATTTTCAAGATGATTGAGTTATTTTGAGTTTGCTACTATTTTAAACAAATTGCATATTTGAAACAATTAAAAAAATAAATCCTACTTTGGAAGTGACAATACTGCTATTTTTTTGGTGTTTTGTTTGTGGACACACATCAGTAATATCTGTTTATTCACACTTGAACTATGGGCATGTTCCTGTGCCCATTTTTCCCCTGGGAAAGGCCACTTTTACTTTCCTGCTGGTGGACACTGTGGGAGCCATGGTGCCTCCTCTTCCAGAGGGAGCCTGCAAAGTGCTCCAGAGTGGCTTAAAATAACTCACTGTTGAAACAGCCTCAAAGCACCAAAGATGATCAAGTCCATCAGGCAGGGACTTTTTTAGTTTGACCATTTTTTCCACTAAATAAAATACAGTGTGTTCTTATTAGAATAAGAGAGATGCATGAAAACTGATCGAATTTGATTTTATCAAAAAGATACAATACAGATAAAATTTATAGATTACTGACCTGGAAGACATTTACCTTTCTTGATGATCCTCCTTTTTCAGGGAGTGCATTTATTGAAGATACAAGTTGCGAGTTTGTAACTCTATAGTTATTTTTGTTTCTCTTTCCCAATCTGTTTTTGGCTGACAGAGCCTTCAGTTCAAATGTTTGTTCTCTTTATGAATTGTCTTCTCATTCATTTCCTTTCATTTTGCCTACTGGAAGTTCCTATTAATAGTTTGGTAAAACCGCATGATGCCAGCACGCCTTTCTCAGGGGCAAGTTTTACCCAAGTTGTCAGTGTAATAATATAGCAGCAAATTCCATTTAATGCAAATCAGGACTTTCACAACAGTGTCTTTAAGTGCTTCATTTTGTCTTACAGACGTGAAAGTCTTGCATTGCGTTGGCTTGCCATGGTGAAATACTTCAAGCACTCGATATAATGAGGCCTTTTTCTTGTGTCTTAGACGTCTCTGGCATAAATACGCTGCTTCATTAGCCATTCCCTGTGAATGCTTCTGGTAAAGGGTGATTATTTTTCTTTACAAGTGTTGTCGCTTCTCCTGTGGCTTAATGTGGGTTGCTGTGTAAAAGACATGGGGGGCATAGGGTGGGAAGAATTTGATATTAAATATTTGACTTGTTTTCTGTAATCTTACCCCAGCATTTTGCTAGCTCTGATGTATTTGGTGTTTTAAAGGGTATGTCAACACAGTAAATTTTATATTGCCAATAAAACCTGTTGGTGAGCTCACTGAGATATTCCTACATCTTGGAAGGCAATTAATGTTTGAAATACGTAGTAATCTGTTTATTGCAACATTTTACACATCTACAAAATTAGGTTACTAGACAGTAGCTAGCTGTAAACTACAGTGCTGCAAGATAAACCTGAAATAGTAAATACTGTATATTACCCTGTATGCTCTTTTTTATTAGTCTAATTTTCAAAGGACTACTGAAGAGAAAATGGTTACTATTTCCAGCTCATTCTTGAAATACAAATAGTGGAGATATATAGCTTATTAAATGGATCTCTGGCATATAGTAATTATGCTGATTCTAATGATGGTTAAACTCTAACTCCAGCTAAATGCTAATAAGTGAGGGGTAGCAGCCTTAATTAAATCCACACAAGATGTTAGGTACTGTTGTTCAGGCTTCCCATCCCTCAGAGCAAAGCTTCCAGTTGCCACCCAACCAAGTAAGCACCTTGGGTCCCTGAGGACTGTATCCATCCAGAGACTACCTAGTGATGCTTAGGGAGGGGTTGTCATTGCTATGTCTTGTGACTCTGAGCATCACCAGGGTGTGTTGTGTAACCAGTGTCCTTGAAGGCAATTCAGTGATCTGGTAAGCTGAGCATTCCTCATTGAGAGGCAGACACTGGGAAATTTGTGGTAGGAATTGATCTGAAGGACTACCTGGCTCTGGTTGCTCTGGCTGCACCATGGTTATCTGTCAGCACATAAACACCACTATGGCTTTAGCTCTTTGCATTTAATATCCCTTTCTTTTTTTTTTACATGCATACTTACAGTATTCCTTGCTGTAAATATTTCTCCCTCCATGTATCTGTTTTCAAGATGCTCCAAGCACTTTAGCTTTGAGGTGAGATGTTACATCTCAAAGATACGTACTCTGGTGGACGAATGATTTACAAAAAGAACTGATACCACTATCAGTGAGAGGAGGCTGTGAAAAAAAAAATGCCTTTGCAGGTTTTTAATGTTCTCAAATAAATTAAATTCTAAATTTTGTTAGAGAGCATGGTGAATTGGAGTGGCATTTGCTGTGCCTCTTTGTGTAGTGAGTTTGCAGGGTAGCTGGTACTTCACTGCTCATCTGATGTCTTTGCCAAACTGATGACATACTCTGGTTCCTTTGTAGCACTGAGCCTCTTCAGATCCTAAACATTAATCTCACTTTCTTCAGTTTAAGAGTCAAACTGCTAAAATGGTTGGGGAGGACTGTTTAAGGAACCCTTCTCATAATGAATTGCACAGTAATAAAGTTCTTTACAAGATACATAATGAAGAGCTTGCAGGTTTCTATTGGTAGCTAAGTAAATCTGTAATTATCAACTCTGTGAAAGGTAGAAACTCAGGATGAGAAAGGCTGATCTCATATAAATACATCAGTTGATAATGTAATGTAGATCATATATGCTTCTGGCAAATTAGAGTTAAGGTACTCCCATCATTACAGACTAAACTGTAAAGTCTTAGCCCAGGAAAGTAAAAAATCTTGTGGCCTGGTTCTCTACTCAGTCATGTCGAGTTTATACCAGACTCTATTCTGGACTTCCATCAGTGGAAAGGAGAGAGATCAATGAAATCTGAAAGAGGGGTCAGCCCTTTTCTTGTTGCAAAAGGCACCAGAAACAATTGGTACCATTGAGGGCTGCAACAGCCTATTGGCAGAAGAAATAATCTTTTTTCTTCTTTTGTGTCATTGACACTAAAGCATCCTATTCTTGATATTCCTGTCTGGTTAATAACTAGTTAGTAACAAGTCTCTCTTCCTGAGGAAGCTCAGAGAGGCTAACCTAAAGCCAACCTCAAATTCATTGGCAAGAAAGTACTATTGTATGGGTTTGGGCCAGGACACAGAATAGAAATAATGATTTCCTGATACTGGTGGGAAGAGGGCAGAAATCTAAGACCTTTCTTTGACCTTCAGCAAAATCAATCACAAAAAAAGCAGATACTGCTGTTCTATATAAAAAGGAAAGCAAGGCCCAGACATATCTAATAAAATAATTTGTTCCCTGTTGAGACTCACCTAAAATAAAATCTTTTCCTCTCAAGTGTTGAAGTCATGTTAAGAAGTCATTATTTTTTTTTTCAGTCATATTCACCCTCTATATTCAAAGATTAAATAAATATATAACTTTACTTCATATCACCACACTCCTGCCACCAGTTTTACTGAGGTCTTTTCCTATAGGTGACTGAAGCAAGGCATATGTGCTGAAAGTCTGTAAAGACAATTACTTTGAAGAGGCTTTTTATCACCTCTAGTTGGCAAAGAAGCTCTGTTCTAACCTTGTCCGTTCTATCTTTAAGGTTGCAAAAAGTTCTGGCATTAATAATGGAGATGGAATTTCAGTTGGAAATGAGTGAAAGAGCAACAGTTATGAGGCAGTTCAGCTCTAGGGTTCTTTATACTCAAATATTTAGAAAAATACTGAAAAAAATCAGGTAAATAGACGACAAAGAAAGTCAAAAACCTCTGGAAGTAAGACAAAAGGAAGGTAGATGTAGGTCAGGGGTCTTTTGTTTGCCTGATGTGTTTTGGGTACAATCACCTATTTCATTAACTCATGGTTTCCGCAGGTAGTGCAGGGGATTCCTGGTCCTTAGTGAGCTGTCACTTGAGGCACAGGTGGCTGAGCTGTGGTGCAGCTTAGGGAGCCCAGGAGATACATAGACATGGCTTGTGGGGATGTGATGGAGACATCCTACCTCCAACCCAGCGTGGCTAGACAGGAGGAAAGCCTCTGGGCAGGAGAGCATTTATTTGGGGAGGCAGAAACAGGTCATGAGACGAGTCCACCAGCCAGGGGATCTTCTTAGCATAAGGAATGTCCCCCACTGGTATGGGCAGATGGGCTGTAGTGCTGGCACGATTTGGTTATTGGAAATCAAGACGTGCATCAACCACTAGTCTCATAGGTGGGAGTCTGCTAAGTGAGGTCTAATAAGCAGGAGGCTAAAGACAGGACCTTCATGGCAGCAGGTTCTGCAATGCCTTCAGTACCACAGCCGAGGCTAGATGAATGCTCAGTGTGTTAATACATGCTTGAGTTTTCTCTGAATGGTGAAAGGGTGGTTTTGTATTTGTTTTTAATTTATGAGAAAATGGAGAACACCTTAGACTGCAGGGAGGTTATACAGGAAGGATGGGTACTATCCAAAGCAGACTGCTTTGTGCACTTAGTGCACAAGGGGTTTTTAAAAGCAAAGTCTGTAGAAAGCAGAGAGGTGTGAAATAAGGAGTGTAAGAATGCAACATGCAGACTCGTCTAGGAGTAAAATAATACAAGTTCTGTATCCTTTGGGGAGGGAGAAGAGAATAAGGCAGAAGTCAGGAAACTTCTGATAGAATATAGCAAAGAAAGGACAGAAAAATGGAATTTTGATTATGCTGTGACCATTAAAATATGCAAGTAATGAATATTAAGTCAGTTAAGAAAGGCTCAAGGGGGAATAGCTGGAAAAATAAAACAGTAGATAGGACGTCAATAAGCAAATGAACAGAAGCTATAGTAAAAATAAAACCAGAAGATTTGTGGATAGATATGGTACAGTGAGAAAGACTCAAAGTAGCTTTTGTACAAAAGAAAGTTCTGCTTCAGAAATGGGAATTATCTGAGGAGAACATGTATATTAGGGTGATCTAGCTGATGTTGCTCATTTCTGTCAGGCTTTCAACAAAGTCTGACACTAAAGGCACTCAAGGAAACTAAGCTCTCAAAAATTAAGAGAGAAGGCACTCTGGCTAAAGGACAGGAAGCAAATGATAAGAATTACCAGTTTTACAATGGAAAGATGCTTCTGATGGGTTTCCTGTGGATTTTAGGTAGAACCTGTGCCATTCAACACATTCATAAATGGTCTGGAAAAGAGGATTAATTAATAGTGATATAATAAAATTTGCTGAAATGGAATATTCAAAGTAGTAAAAGCTAAAATTGACTGCAGAATAAACATGATAAAAAGTGAGGGTGGCAGCATAGAATCAAAGGCTCAGTATTGATAAATACGCAAGGGAAAAAATAACCTTAACTATTCATACACCTTGATGGGCTCTAGATTAGCTGTTTCCACTGAGGAAGGTGCTCTGAAAGTCATTGTGAATATTTCTCTGAAAGCATTAGCTAATCCTAGCAGCCGTCAAAAAAGCAAATTGACTCTTAAGAATTATTAGGAAAGGAAGTGAGAACAAACCAGAAAACGTTATGCCACTGTATAAAACTGGGCTCATCTCTCTAATTTTGTATGCAGTTAAAGCCCTCATCTCAGGAAGGAAATAAGTAGGACTAGTATGGAGACAGGTGTGAATATTATTATATAGCTTCCATCTGAGAAAACTACAGGTCTTCAGCCTGGAAAAGAGATCGCCAAGGAGAAAATAAAATAGAGCTCCTTAAAGTCAGTGGTGATGTGGAACAGGTGAACAAGGAATGAATTTTCATTGTTTCTCAGTAAATGAAAAACAGAGAAAGAAATAGGCAATACATTTAAAAGAGAAAAAAAAATCTCTTGTGCCACTTAGACATATGATGTGGAAGTCACCCACAAAAGATGTGGAGTTTGAAGTTCTAAGCAGATTCAGGAAGAAATCAGACAAGTTTCTGAAGGGTCAGTCAACATGCTGGTGCACATGCAACCACCATCTACCAGCTCCGCAAGGTGGTGGCTGTCAGAAGGTGGGGGGATCTTAGGGGTGAGAGCACTCGGTGGCTGTCCCACTTACTTCTGGTCCCCATTTTGTAAATATGTAAGCTGTCACTGTCAGAGGCAGGATACTGAGCTGATCAGTATGGATACTCTTCTCTTGAAATAGCTGAGCAAGAAATATCGTATTTTTGGATTGTGATGGAGTTTGCTTTACACCAACCAGAAACCCGACCTGCCATTCCTGCGTGGAGGATCAGAGTGCTGAAGGGTAATAAACTTATGACGTGTTTGGCCCACAGTGAGATGCTCACAATGTCTGAAGTCAGAGTAAAAGTCCCCAGTGGCCTGTGAGAGAAACATAATTTTTTGCACATTCATCCCTCCAGACTGTATTCTTTCAGCATCTGTGAAGATTAAAGAAATCCAAACCAATCTGGATCCAGTTAAGGTTTCGCATCACCATGAAGGAGTTCCCTTTGATTTGCAAAGCTGTTGAAGGGTCTTGCACCTTTATTCCCCACAGCAGGGGCTGTCCTGGGTGCCCAAGCCTGTCTGTCACAGCACCCTGGTCACCCTTCTCGGGCAGCGTGCCTGCTTTTCTTCCTACAGCTCAGTAATGTCACAAGTAGTCTACAGCTAACTAAAGCCCTTGTCTTAATGATTTTCTTCTTGCTTTGTCTTCTTGACTCCTTGATGTTTTCTGTCACTGAAGATTCAAATGCCTCTTCTAAGCGAAAACACCATCAGTGAGATCTTCACGCCTGCGCCATCTGAGCACTATGAAGAGACTTCAAAACCTGTCCCAGGCAAGGGCAGATCTTGAAAAAATGGAGTGGACAGCTCTTCAATATTCACACAGGCTCCTGGCATAGCCTTTGGGGGTAGGTTGAGTGGGGGATTAGACCCTAACACATGGGTGCTGCAGACTAGGCAGTTTGCTGTAACTCATCTGTGACTGACTGGTGCTTTGGGCAGGACTGAGAAGCCACCCTGAGCTCATACAGGGCAGAGACGTTGAAAGCTACTGCAGCACCCTGCTTACTGACTGCACAGGCACTAAGTCCCATGTTCCTTTTTGGGTTGTTTTGGCTTTTTTCCTCCCAGTTTATGCAAAGAAATTTCCTTCTGTCTTACAGGACTTGCCAAGCACTTGTCCCAGTTCTGGCAATCACCTATAAAGAGAGATGAATACATCATAAAATGTATATGGCTTGAAGAGAGTTTTATGTCTTTTAAAGAGGTCTGCTTGCCTTCCCCACAGTAAAGCACTTTGAGATCTGTGGATGAAAAAACCCAGCGCTGTATAGAACAATGAAAGTACTAACACCCTCTGGGATAAATCCTACTGTATTAGGCAGGCCTGAGATAATTACTGTTTTCCAGCAGAGGAAGGAGGCAGCAAGCTGTGTAGAGTTCTGAGTTTTATCTGTTCTCTTTCTGCCATCAGAGGAGGAACTTTCATGCTCAGTTTGTGTGAAAAAATGTAATGAAACTCTACAGCAAGTAACTTAAAAGCTGAATAACTCACTAGGACTTCTGTCCTCCAATTATGTCCCAATTTACTTACCCCATCAGGTGCCGGTTAAATCCTACTTTATTTTGTATTTCCATCTATTATGCCAGTAATCACTTTGATGCCTTTGAGGTTTATCTTGGCTGGTCTCATGGTACTGTACGTGGCTTAGAGTACAGACTGGAGCATGGAGCTACCTTTGGACATGGTGTCCTGGCCACAGCTGTGTTGAGTTCAAAGATTACCACTACCAAGAGCTTGTCCTCTCCTTTCCCCCTAAGGTTTGCTGCCCTCTGCAGCTCTGCAGTTACAGTTTGCATGTGTACACAGAGTAATCACAGAAAGACTGAGATTGGAAGGCATCTCTAGAGACCAGGGTCCAACACCCCTGCTCCTCTCTTCCAGCTGTCTCTCCGTGAGCTTACCAGGCTTCGTCACAGGCTTGGGAGTCCTCGCAGCATTTTATTGAATGGATGGGCTTATGTCATTTAGGAAAATGTGCTGTGTAACTTAGCCTGGTGTTAGCAAGTCATGAAACAGTGCTGAGCAAGCCAGTATGTCTATAAGGCCAGTATCTATAAGGATACGGGCTCAGCTTCTGGGAGCAGGATATCTGTGTTCATCCAGTACAACCCTTTTAGCAGAGCTAATTAGCCTGTGCATCGCTTGTCACCGCTCTGCTGGGCCAAATCTGGAACAGGTCTGGATACGAATGAAATATGCTGTATTTATTGCATGTTGAAAATGTGTCTGTAGGTTGCCATTGACTTGGGCTTAGGTCCACGAAGGGATTTGGATACTTAATTCTGTGCAGCCAGCAGGAGTTAGGCATCCAGTTCTGTCTGAGGATCCGGTCCTGAGGCTCTTAGGCCAGTGTTCCTCAAGTGATATTTGACATGATTCAGTGCGTGTAAAGCAGCATTGTTCTCTTTATCTGAAAAAGGGTCACTTTGATTTATCCTAGCTCAGGAGCTGGCATGCTGATTTTGTAGGAAAATGCCTGCATTTCCTCCTGAAGCCTATGGCTGTGTCTCAGACTGATCTGTGTTCCACTGTAGTGTAGAGTTTTTTTCAAAATTTAGGAGCCATTTACAACTTCACTGCCATGCTGTGACATGATGCATTACTTTGTAAGCAGAGTCTTAAACAACTGGGGTCTTAAATCCATAAACTGACTGGGGCTTGGCAAGACTTTGAAAATCTCTTTGCCAAGTAGCATACATTATAGTACCCTCTGAACAGGCTTCACAAAGATCTGACTGCCTGAAATGTTCACATTTCTTTTGACACTATACCAAAACATTATGAGACTACCAAAGGCTTATTTCTCCTAAAAAATAAGAAAAAATTATCTCTTCTAGATATAAAGTGATAGATCTGAAAGACATGACATGCTGACTGATGCTTTATTTCCTCCAGGACCAGATCCTTTTTTAAAAAAATAAACAATTGCTGGAAATTTTGCATTTGGAACTTGCTTGCTAAGACATCCCCCAGACATAATATCCTCCCTGTGACACCTCGGCATTTGTGCATCTTCTCTTCCCTCTTAGCTCCCTCTTCTCTACATGGAGCAAGGTGAGGATGGCTGTGTAGGTACTGACCTGCCTTAGGTTATTCTTACACACACATTTCAATTCATCTGCTTTCAATAGATTCCCCACCCTTCATGAAGACATAGCTATATTCTTCTGCAGCTTTACTCTTTATTGAGGCATCCATACAATCATCTTAATTTATCATTCACAGCACTTTGTTGCTTTAAAACAGTAAGTTGTCCACGAGTACTCATGTTTGGCAAGCAATGTGGCTAGCTCATGGAAAGCTCTAACTGTTGTCCACACTCTTGGTAATGAGCCTTCTCGAGGCTTGGATTAGTGTGGTTATATGTGCTGCTGCTCTGCTTATTTCAGGTGCTTGTAAAGAAAATGGAAAATTTTTGCCATATTCTCCCAAGAGAAATAAAATTGCTCCCCTTCCTCCCAGTGTTGGAACTTTGCGTGAAACGGGGAAAGAAAAAAAAATAAAAATCCCTTTTCTAGTCATCTCTCTCCCTTCTGTCTGCTCTCCCTGAATGAGACTGTGCTGTCTGGTCAGAGCCTGAGCTACTACTGCACAGCTAACTGCAACTGTGTGACACATTGCAGGCTTTTCTGGGGAGACCAGCTGATTTGTAAGAAGTGAGGAGGGTGAGAGGTACCATGTATCGAGGATCTTGGTGAGAATGGAGCAAAATTTATTCAAAGTCCAGAACAGAATCCACCACTTGGACAACTATGCATCTTTAACCTCCAGCCTTATTCCCACTGTTGTCTACTGGCTGCCTATTTACCTCCTACCTCCTTACCATCCCCTAAAAGCAGAAAAAGGAAAAGTGAGAAGTGGGGCAGCAGAGTTCCTTGACACAGGTTTGATTTGATTTTTGGCTATGACATTCTTAGTCCAGTAAAGTCTGCTTGTTTCAAAGATGCAACACTGAAAGCTAACCCTACAAGGGCACGTGGACACACTGGCCCTGAGGTGCACACAGCAGTTTTGTTTTCCTACTGCACTCACTTGAAAAGCAGAAGTTTCTAAGTGGTCATACCCAGTAGTGGTCTCCTTGTGACCACAAGCCAAAATGAAGCATCTTGTAAAGTCTGAAAGAAAACAGGAATTTTAGGGAGGCAAAAGCCTGTTACTTGGCTGGAAATTTGTCAAAGGTGACATTTCTCCTTTTTTTCTAAATGAGTCATAGAGTGTTCAGCAAGTAGTTGAAAAGGACGTCAATTTGGCAGGTAACCCTCCCCTTAATGGGGGGGAATAAAGCACCTTCCTTCTAAGTAGGGCATTCAGTGAAATGTGTTGGAAGTATCTGGTGCAGTGTGTCCAAAAAATAATAGAAAAGAACATTTTCTGGATGCACCTTCATGTCATTCAGAATGGAAGCAGTTAATAACCCAATTACTTTATGGCATCCTCTTCAGTTTCAATTTCCATTCTCTTTTATAACAATCTAAGAAGGTGTTGCCAAACTGCCTAGACATCCTTAGTGCTACCTGGTGAATCATAAATCTACTGACAGTGCTCTCCAAAAGCGAGCAGACTCAAACAATGTAAAATGAATTCTGGCCTTTTGCACCAACATCTCTTAATATTTATGTTCTTCCTTAACTGATTTCAGGGAGCTGGGGAAGGAGTCATTATTCTGAAATTTTTGTTATTAGGCTTTGTATTGCTCCAAATTTTTTTGTTATTTTGTTATTAGGCTTTGTATATGCACCAAACTTTTAATGTAAGAGAAAAGTGATCTTCTGTGGTTGTGTAGATAGTGCAGCTGCTGTACCTAGCACTTGGTGAAAACCAGGAGGATAGTACCCAGCAAATATAAAGCATGTCTGGAGGAGGGACAATTTTAGGCCCTCCTTGTGGACACAAAGTCAAATCCATCCTATGTTACTTGCCACATGGTGAGCAGAGAGCGCAAGTCAAGTTCTCAGCTTACTTACTGATAAATTAAGGTGCCTTTATCATCTAAGGCAACACCATTTTTCACCAAATGACTGTAAGAACCCATCTGTGCTTGGGGCTGCCTAATCATGGAGGTAACATTGGCAGAACATAATGGGCCAAGCATAGTAGTACCTATCCTGCATGAACTCATGGAGCCTAGATGATTACTGCACCAACAATCAGTGCCTGGTGACTGGAAGCTGGAGACTTTTCGGAGTTGGTTAATTTTGGCATGCGCTACATGAAAGAGCAGCAGGGTGGGAAGGATGTTCTTCCCTCCTGCTATTTTGTTTCTGATTAATTTCTGGGCTTTGATCCATGCGTGCACAGGATGTGATAAATGACCACTGCAAGCCTTTGATAGGTGAGCAGGTGGTTCTTAGTGAGGAGGATATACTGAATGGTGAGCAAGAAAGGATCAGGCTTTATGCAAACTATTTTTTCACTTCCATATCCTAAGTTGGACTCTACTGAATTAGTCCTCTGTAAGGACCACTGATGCCAAGATATGGCTGACCTGGAACATTTCAATCCCTCTTCAAGCTGTGTAGACTTTGCATGAGTATAATAGCAGCTGTAGCCTCCGGTCCTGAAAGTCCTGCTTGCTCCTGAGGCTTACAGCTCAAAAGGTCAGCTCCTGCCTGTCTGATTTACAAAGACTTGAGATGCAAGCAGACCCTCCTTAATCTAAAAGCAGGTTTTGTTTAGAAAAGTGTCCTTTAATTCCTCTGTTGGTGCTGCTGGGTTGGGGTGGGGGCCCGATGTAGCCCAGAAGACTTGTCCACAGTTAGTTCTTGAAAATGCCAATAGGCAACAGTATGTCTTTTCCCTGGTTCTTTGTCTCAAAGTATACAAACCTTAATACAATGATAAAAAAGCAGAAAAAATTAAAGACAGAAAATACAATAACAGAATGAGGTTTGGTTTGTTTTTTTTTTTTTTAAATAATCCCCCTCCCTGGAAGTGTTTTAAGGCCAGGTTGGATGAAGCTTTGAGCAACCTGGTCTAGTGGAAGGTGTCCCTGCTCATGGCAGGGGGGTTGGAACTGGATGATCTTTAAGGTCCCTTCCAACCCAAACCATTCTATGATTCTAAAATATATGGAGACTTTGTAGAAAATCTATACTTTAATTTCCCCAAACAATGTGAACAAGCAAGTCACCTTCTAGCTGACTCATTATGTCTTACTGAGAAGTGAATTGCAAGTCTTCCTTGTTCAAGCATGATTAAGACTGACATGTCTCTTGTTGGGTGGATTTCCTATTGAGCATAGTAGCAGACAAAGAAAATGATGGTACAATTTTGTGTGATTAGGAAAAATCCTTAAAAATTTTGGCAATTTTCAGTAACTATGTCAAGACAGCAACTAAAACAGAAATTTTAACACTTGTCAGAGCTTCATTGTTGGACCAAACAAATGTTTCTAATTGGTTGAGTCACATTGTGTTTATTCATATGCCTGTGTTTTCTTCAGTTTTGCTTTTTTTCTTGTAGACATCTGTTATTTTTCTGTTATTGCTTACATAGCCTTTTTATGCACATTTCCAAGAGTGAAAACATAGTTCATTCCTCTTCAAGCTTCATTTAGATAGTCTTTTATTCAATTCATTTTTCTTTGTCATTTTCTTTTTTTATTAATTTTCAAATAAATTCACAATAACAATTGAAATAATTAGGATAAACCAATAGGGTTTACAATAAAGCTTTGTGTTGGAGATCTTGTCAGACGTGGTGCAAGTATTGTATACATCCCAGAGATGAGAAGGAGAAAAACAAAACCAAGTCTGCAAATGAGGTCTTAAATTATTCCCTTCTGCAGCAACTGGAAATTTTAATGTTTAACTCAAGGAAGAAAATCAAAGCAGACACTAAAAGACAGAAAAACATTAAGTTTGATAATAACCTCTGAAGGCATAAACAGTGCTGGGGAATAGACAGCTACTGGAAATGCAAACGTGGTATTTTGTAGTGAGCCAAACCACGGATTCGGGCACTACCCGTGTCAGTCTTTGGTTTGGGATGAGCTCACAGGGGCGCACTAGGAAAGCCTCGGGCTATTGAGTTGTCTCTTTCTATAAAAAGTCTTAATCCTGTTTACTTCTTCATGGATTTCTGCACCTGATTTTTGCTGTATTTGACTTAGAATCAGCTTAGGTTTGCAAACATGGGTGTTCATCTGCCGTGCTACTCCTCCAGCCTATTTGAAGATAATTATTTCTTTTGTTCTGAGTTATTTTATACTGTTGGCCAAGAGTTTCTCTTTCTTTAACTTTAATACCTTGTATTAAAGTTGAACTGCAGCATCTCTTTCTGTATGACATCCAATCTAGGAGCATCAAACTGCCACAAGGAAAGGACAGAACCCCAGGACACGCACACACAGTTCACAGAGGTGAGAGCTGGTGCTTTGGGTTTGTTTGCCATTAGCACTGGACAAGTGTTGGCTGATGTCTGCTTCCATAAAAGCCTTTTTGGTCGATTTGATTTGCAGTGAATGTGCTAACAAAATCAGCTTCCTCACATGCACTTCTTCTGTCACAAAGAGAGGTTACATTCGTCAGAAGGCAGTTCTTCCAGCCCAGCTCCTGAGTTTTTCTCCAGGAAATGACCACTCCTGCATATTATTATGGGGGGGTGGGTGGGGGGAAACAAACCTGCAAGTAAATATTTGCACAAATGAACACAGAATAGATGTATGTCCTGCTTTGAGGAGGGCTGAAGTCCCAAGGACTGTGTGAGGAGGAGCCCAGAAGAGAGCTGTGGGTGAGCTGTCGATGGTAATTTCTGCTTGTCGGGGTGCCAGTGATCTCACCCAGCTCTGTCAGTGTCCCCAGGGGTGAGATGTCTGCACTGTCCATGGGACATTGCAGCACTGTTCCTCTGGGAATTGCAGTTGGTGCAGGCTGTGGCACTGTGAAAGGAGGTTTCCCTTGAGAGTGGGGGGTCTCAGGGATGGATGCAGTCTCTGATACGGTATTTGCATGAGAACGCAGATGAGTCTGAGAAAATAATTCTAAGCAGTAAGACCCATCCTTCATTTTTTGTGATATTGCAGTGGCTGCAAATGTTTAAGAAATACAATTTATGTTGGAAAGGATCTCTAGAGGTTTCCAGCCCAGAGAGCCCTATGGGCTCAATGGTGGTCCAGTTACAGAAGCGTGCTTGTCCAGCCCAGGTTGGAATATGTCCCAGGATGGCGATCCCACACCCTCGCTGTGTCCCTGTTCCAATGGTTGAGTAACTTCAGGGTGAAATATTTTTCCTAATATCTAATCAGAATTTCCTGTATTGTAACTGATGTCTTTTGCCAAGATTTGGTCTGGCCTTATTATTTCCCATGGCAAGGTTTAATAAATATTAATATGTTACCACTACTACTCCAGTCCAAATTATAAGTGGAAGGAGTTTTCTTGGGATGGAGTTATTCAGAACAAGCTTCTTAAAGGTATTATTGTGCCATTTGGAATCTAGAAGCACTGTGGTTTCTAGAGTAGGTGTTTTGAAAACCCCACTGCATACATGCATCCTCTGCAGATTCACGTGAACCTGCAGCCTGGTGCAGCAGTACTTGATAAATTCGCAACTGAAGCAGTGGTGCACACAGTGACCTGAGCATCACAGCCGTGCTGTTTGCAACAGATTGTTTTAAATAATATGCAGAAGACCCCAAGAAGGAAGTTAAAGCTAGAATTTGATTATGTGTGGGTTTGCACCTGCTCAAGAGAGGTGCAAAGAAGTTGACTTCAAATTGAGGCATGCGGAGGTACCCTGAGGGGAGCCCTGGGTGTGAATGAGGAGCAGTAAATACGAGACAAGCAGTTTCAAATTGGCTTTTCATTATGGTTGGCTCATTTTAAAAAGCTGAGCTGGGTTTTCCTGGGTGTTTAATGTTTGCAGTACCTATTGATTCCAGCTGGTGTTGGTACACGCTCGACTGTTTCAGAAGTGTCGTAGCAGCTGCGATGCTGAGACTGCTGCACGTAATTGCTGAGCACAATAGTCTCGTGGCTTGTTTGGGTTCCCTACGCCGCTCTTACCCAACTTGCTGTCTCTTGCCTTATCCTTACATTGGAATGCCTTTAGGACAGGACTATCTCTTGTGTCGTGTGCAGCAACTGAAGTGATAAAGATCCCAACTGCGCCTAGTGCTTCTAGGAATTACTGCAAAAATCCAATAATAATTTATTAATATGATATGTGTCAATGTGAGACATTTCATTGGCTTTAATAGACTTTGTATCAGTTTTCTTAGTACCTCTGGCCTTTTTTGGTTCCATTATTCATGAAGGAACATGTTTAATTCAGAGTTAGGGACTGCAAATATATCTAGTGTACCTTGTGACGCTCGATGCTTTTATCCGTGGTTACAGAAGTTATCCCTAAGCTTAGAGCTGCCTCATCTACATGGAGGAGTACGTGGCAGACCCCCTTCTGAGGATGGTTGGGCTTGTATGAAATAAAGGTCGAGTTCCTCCACCCAGTGTGGATTCATTTCTTTTTTTTGCTCTATGATGGGGTGCATTCTTGGAGCTCGTCTGCTGCAGTGGATGCCTCAGGTCTAAAAGGCAGCTTTTGACCATGGACCTCCAAGTCAGCAATGGAGTTGAACAGGTCAAAACAAGGGTCATGCTCTGCTCCATCCTATTTTTATTCAGGGACAGTTTTTGTCAACCTTCCATTATCTTTCCCCCGGCTTTTACCTAAAGATAAAAAGAGTCAGCTTATAATTCATTACAGTTCATTAAAATGAAAATAAAATTTATTTTGCATCAAAATGAAAAAAAATATGACTTGTTCATTATTAGCATATAAATGGTATTTTTCATGTCACTCTGCCACAAAATCACTTACATTTTCAATGATCACAGCACACAAAATTAATTTTTGATAGCCTTTTGTGATTTCATTGAAAATTCTCATTTCTTTTTGTGCATTAACAGCAAACTGTATCCACTGCTATTCATACCAAATTTTAGATAATGAAGCAATTAAAAATACATGGATTGAAGATCTTATCTCATTTTTCCTCTGGCCATTTCTGCTTCATTATTCATGAAGGGATATGTTTAATTCAGGGCTAGTAATTGCAGATATATCTAGTATAAATTGTGCCTTATATTCTTTTACCCAATTTCAATTTATTTTAGCAAATAGATCTATGGGGGGAAAAAGAGCAGGAAAGACAAAAGGGTAAAAACTACATTTCAGTGTCACCAAACAAAACCTTACAGGTCTATTGCTTGTAAAGAATGTCTGCAACTCGGGAAAAAGTTGATGCAACGAAGCACTGTACTTGGCATATTAATAACCTTGCATTCCTATCACATGGCTGAATTAAATTATTCTGATTTGAGGCAGTTTGAGAGAGCTCATGACTCAGTGTGACTGTCGTTCTGCTGCTTTTATCCACAAAGCGAAAAAGTCCCAAATCAGTGGAAAGGAGAAGTAGTAGAGACATAAAACGAGATAAATAGCAGAGTCAAAGTCAAATTAAGGTGTTTTAGGCAAAGTAGAGGAACCTTCACTTGGCCAGAAAGTGGGAATTAGTCTGGATTGCGTGTTTCCATGTGTCTGGAGTGAGAAGTGTCTGTAATGGCTGAACAAACGTTCATATCCTGAACACATAAAAATCATGGGAGCTTCCACTGGGTTTGGGATTCAAGGAAACAAAAGCCAGTATGTGTGGGAGAGGGGGCTGCCAAAGTGCAGCGAGGGCTGGTCCTTGGCCAGATGGCTCCTGCCTTCCCCTCCTATAAATCTCAGCCTAGGGGTTGGATTAGGATTGGGATGAGGGTGCCAAGGAAAAGACAGCTGACATGCACGGCAGGAGAGGGCTTGGACCAGGCAGCCAAAATGCCTCCAGGGCTGCTGGTTCCGTTGTCCCACCAAGCCCAGCTCATGTGGGGCCAGGTTGAGCTCCTGAGATAGGGCATGGCTGAGGGCTCTCTGTGAGGTTGGGATGGTGCCTGTGGAAAGGGCTTTTCATGGGGAGCTGCTAACAAGGTTCATTATATGCAGGAATTGTAAGTGTTGGCTGTTGCCTACTGCAGTCCCAGGGTGTTCTTGTTGGGTTGTAAACTGTCCTTAGGAGTTGTCACAAAAATCTTCTTGTCTGGAACCTTCTGCAGAAGATAGGAAGGGGCATAACATGGGTGAGTTTCCAACGGTTCCTCTGGCCGGGTGTTAGAGTGCTCTAGAGAAAGGTTTTGTTTTAATCACTAAGGACAGAGCCCCAAACATCCCTTTATACCAGTGGAACTTTTTGTATGTATGTCTCAGACTTTAAATAGAGTTTGTAGAATTAAGAATTTGGATTTATTAAACATTGTAATCAGCACTTTCTAGTGCAATTATTAATGCAAATATTTCTGCCCAGTTATTTGATTAACTGAATAACTTCTAAAGTGATGCATAGCCTTTCCTGTGTAGTCCTTGATTCATAATTTCAATAAGTTAATTAATTACAATCTTATTTTCTCTTTTAATGAGTTCTGGTTTGCTTTGATGGCTTTGCAAGTCTTAAACATGTTGTGAATGATTTTCAGCTAAAGTTTCAGAGAGTTTTTATGTTTTATAGGAAATAGTGTTTAACAACTATTGTGTTTCAGTATAGAACAGACTTCACAACAGCCACCAGCACTAACAAAAGTTCCACCTACCTTCCACTCCCTCTGTTCCACAAGGAAAATTCATCTGTTCATAGACAAGTATCCCTATTTTCCCTAGATGACACTGGCAGGCATTGCTTTCAAAGAAGTTATACTGCAGTCAGTTACTGTCATCGACAAAAGCAGCATTCCCTGACCTGCTGTGGGTGAACAGCCATTGGAACCATGTGCCACAACAGACGTGTCAGGCCACAGCAGGATATCTAATCTGCTTTTGTCTGCAGTGTCACCTGTTGGTGACCTTGAATGGGTGTTCCGTGGTTTGTGTCCTATATTTGCTAAGTGAAGTGATGGCTGAAACCGGTTGAAACCTGCTGTTTGTTCATTACACACTGATGAAATTAAATATAATGCAAAATTCTTCCAAGTGCATGACATCTGTTTTCCTGGAATCCTGTTTTTAATAAGTTCACTAAAAGCAGATTTCCTGGAAGTTGAACTCATGCATGGAGGAACAACTTCCAGCAGGGTTCTGCTGTTGAATCACTGTGACTGTGCTAAAGCTGACCCACTTACTGCTCATGGTAACTGGGTACTTTGAAGTGCTACCAAGCCAACAGTGTATGTTGTGTCCCCTCTATAGGAGGAGGTTCACCTCCTCACCAAATGGCCCGTTTGTTTTTCCACTTTGGCGTGGTGTTTTCCCTGCTCCTGCAGTTTCTCCCAGCTTTTTTTCCTGCCATCCCCTGTTTGGATTTGGTCCTTTATCTTTTGCTGTGTCTTTCCAGATTTAGGCTGATTTTGGAGAAAGGAGGAGGGAGGCCATGTGTTTGGGGATTTTTCCATTATCTCAGACCATATCTCTTCAATCTCCTCCTCCTTTTCCTATCCCCTTATTTGTCACATGGGTGTTTCTGATCTCTGCCTTGCCCTTCCATCACCACAGTTTCCTCCCTTTCCATTGATCCACTTCCCTCCATCCTTTTGCTGGAGGGTCACATGGGAAAAAAAGGTCACTGAGCTCAGAGCAGTTATCTTCTCACCTTCAACTGATGCTGCAAAATAGGTGGCAAAAGCAGTCCCAGCAGGTGTCCTTGAGAGAGACCTGGAGGCTGGAGAATAGAGAGGCTCAGAAACTGAGATAATAATCCATCTCTAATGCAAAACTGGGTAATTCAGATACACATCAGACACACTAACTGATCATAAACACGAGCTTGGCACAGGCCTAGATCTTGCCTCCTCAGTGTCCTTGTCTTCTATGGATGGTCATCTAAACAGTCACACAAAGTAAGGCTTCATCAGCTTTGCTTCATTAGGAACTAATTAGAACCGCCACCTCAAGCTGAAAAGATACCTTTGAAGTACAAATATTTCCTCAGCTTTTCTTAATCAAGGCTTTCTTTTTATGCCCCTCTTTATATGCTGATTCTAGCCAGCTCATGAACTAGAAATCCTGGAAGGCTGGGGGGAAAATCTCCTCTTGCAGTATTTCCAATTGGATAAAAACCAAACATCTATTGGAAATTTCATTATTTCCAGCACGATGTACTGGCCAAGAAAATCTGGAGAAGCTGCAAATAAGCATCCAGATGTCTGGATAAATCCCTGAACTGAAAAAAACCCAACAAAAACAACAAACCAAACCAAACCAAAAGCAACATTGGAGATTTGTTTATTCTTAATACAGAGAATAAAATCTTATTATTTATCAATATTAATAAGCTCCTTAAAGTGCATGATGCCTACAAGGCAAAGAATTAGCTGTGTTGCTTGCATTGATAAGCTTATAGGCCTGTGGGCTTGTCTGGCGTGGACAACAGTCAGGTAATTCAATTCAGGGATTTAGTGTAAAACTTATTGTTGGGGAGGATAACAATGAGGATTCATGGAAGAGGTGATTTTTAAAGTGGAGGTGTGAATGTGAGGCAGGGCTCCATTGTGAGAGGTACACGTGGCTTTCAGAACACATAGGAGAGAGAGAGGTTGAGGCAGAGAGAAGAAATTAATGGAAAGAGAGAGATTTAGGGGTTGTGTAGTCCAGATCTTGTTGTTTATGGGGTTACAGCCACATTTTGATTGAGCAGAAGACCGTAAGACTGCGATCACCCCTGATGGTCCCTGCTGTTGCCCAAGCCAGCTGCACAGCGCTCCATCGATTCACGTCTGTGTACAGCTCAACCCAGAGCTGTCTAGGTTGTGTTCTGCACACGCATTTCATTGTCCAAAATCAGGCTTTTTAGTAAGCACTATTTGAACAGGTTTTCAGAAAACCAAGCTTGAAATTCTGACCACAAATCCTATTACTGATTTAAAGGGTCAAAACCTCCCACTGCTTTGGGCATCTGACATGTATCTATTCTAACAAGATTTATGCATGCATAAACTACCACTCAGTCTTTTGCTGTATGATTTTTTGCTTCCATATTCGACAGGTATTCTAGTAGGAGGGCAAACTGTGAATGGCAACTTATGCTAGAAGGTAACCTGTGCAAAATGCAGACACATGAGATGTAACCTGTCCCACACTGGCCAGGTAATGTCCTCCACATGCAGCCAAGCACTACCAGTGCCAGAAGTGGAGTGCAGGGACACCAGGGTCCCATACCACTCCTTCCCTTTCCCTCATGCACTGCAGAGACACCAGGGTCCTGTACCACTGCTCTCCCTTCCCTCATGCACCAGTGGTCAGGGCAAATGGGTGGCCATGTGTCTCCTGCTCTCCACACTACCCTGAGATGTGATTGGACGTGAAGAACAACATTACCTGAGATAGAGATCCAGCATGAGGCCCTTATTTATACATTTTTAAAATGCTTGCCATAAATTCACTGCAAAACAGCTCAGATCCCTGAAGAGCAAGCTATGTGACATGGCCTTGCTATTTCAGATGTTTTTGTTGTTTGCTCTCTGCATCTTTATTAACGGCGCTCTGTCAAGGCCGTTGCATTCAACATTGATCTACCTTGACAGCGGGAGCAGGGCATGCATATTGAAGGGCAGGTGTCAGCCCCTTGCTGATGGCATCCCTCTCATGTTTAACTATTTCTTAGGCTCCCAGGAAAGACACATGGAAAGAGCCTGCTGGTGCTGAGATGGCTCAGAATTACACTGTGGGGAGGAAAACTGCACTGCTGAATTTCATACCTGGAAAACTGCTAAACTGGAAGGCATCTCAAACAACCTTGTTGCTCTTCTGTTGGGGTACCATCTGCTCGTTCACATTTACTGGGTGGGAGCTACTTAACCATTTCATAGCAATTCTCGAAGCTGAAGCCTACTGACCTGTAGGAAAATTACACAAAGGGCATTTTCTAACACTTGAAACTTCAGCTGTGCCTTATCATGGGCTCCCTGCCTCTAGTTTTGAAGGTGCTTCCTGCAATTTCCACTTCATGATATAGTCTCAATTTCTAAACTTCCTGGAATTCCCTTGCAATAGAGTCAAGGGAAGTGGCGGGTTCTGAAACTCTTGATGACCTATTTGAAGCAATTCAGACACCAAATGTTGGTCTCGGTATTGGGAAATGAGCAGTCAGAGGGGTTTGCCTGGCTTGGTGGTGACTGATGGAGGAAGGGTCTGCATTTTTTGTAGCCCTGCGTGGATGTTTAAAAGGGAAAATACTAATTCCCGTGTTTCTGTGAAGGGTGTGACGTGAGACAGAGATGAGCAGGGCATTTGTTTCTTTGCCTTCTTGTTTTTAATGTAGTGAAAGGCACTGAGAAACTTCACTGACAGGCCAAAAAAAACCCTACAGCAGCCTGAGAGCCATGTATCCCTTGCAGCTATCTTTCTGAATGCTTTACTTTAAACTGCTCAGTGCAACAACTCACCCCACCTTCCAAAGTGGGGCAATTTATTCACAGCTCAGCTTCACTTAGGTGCTCCCAGGTTTCTAGCTCTTTAAGTAGAAGAGTCGTTAGTTGCAAGTCCCCTGGTAACTGTTCCTCCTGAGCAGAGTCATTGCTCCCTGGGCTTTCTCCACGGCTTTCCCACTGGGTTTCTTCAAAGGTCTGCCCTTGCTCAGGGTGTGTCGCTGGTGTGAAAATCGCCAACAAGCTGCTATGTACAGTGAAGAACGTGTTGTCTCCACGTTACTGGTGACGGGAGCAGCCAGCGTGCTGGCAGGCATCTCCTCTGACATACTCCTTACCCTGGTCCAGCTCTGCAGGCAAGGGGCCATATCCCTGCCACACCGAGCGTTCCCTCCCTGCTCCCTGGCTCTGGCAGAGGCTCTTCCTCGCTGCCTGTAGCTTTTGGCTGAGTGAGCGAGGCTGGGTCCGTCTGCCTGGCAGCGGTGCTGGCTCTGGGGAGGAGCAGTCGTGTGGCTGCAGGGCTGCTGCCATTCGGCTGCCAGCTGGCACAGCGCGGGCAGGCGCCGAGCGGGGATGAAACGTGCTTGTGCTCGGATGAAATGCCCCAGATAAAACATTCCCACAGCCCCACCAGGCCTTGGCGTTTCCCTGCCTTCATAAAGCACCTAAACTTCAAGCTGTCTGCTCCCTGCTTGCTTGAATTCAGCTTGAATGTCTGATAACTTTTGTTTGGAAATTTTACTTTTGGCAGAGATTGACTTGTTTATGTGTGTTTGGTTTTGTTTTTTTAAAATGTTATTGAATTGTCTGGCTAAGGATAAGTTTAAGGCTTAAATTACATAGTGACACTAATATCAGTTCATCCAATAACTACAGCAGTTTGTGGGCTTTGTAAGGTTTGTTATAAACCACCTCACGGCTTTTATTGTCAGCGTGGCTGGGCAGAAGGACAGCCTGGCACCCTGCGTGCCGCACGCTGCAGTGGGGGTGCGAGTGGGACTCAGCCCATGGCAGTCCAGTCACAAACATTGTGTATTTTTCCCTCTTCTTCAACAAGGGCTTTTAATACAAGAGCTAAGACAGGCATTTGCAACTTTTTTTTTTTTCCCCCCAGGGCTGAACTGTGGGAAAAAATATGAAAATTTAGACATGAAACTTTTAATCCAACAGTAATGCCTGGGCGCTGCCTGGTCCTCGAGGGACCGATGGTGTGTGTTTCTCCAACAATGACGTGCCTATTGCAAGCAAAGTCTAAAGTCTGTTCAAACTCTCGTTGGCTTGTTCTCCACAAAAACCCCTGACAGTACTTAGGCTGCTTCTGTGACAAAAATGCTCGCTGTCGTGTTAATTAAGGCATTGCCTTGTCAGTTCTTTGTAGTCTTTATCTACCTGCCTTTACCCTTCTCTTTTTTCCCCTCTTCTCTTTGGGTGGTGACCCCCCATGCCCAGACAGACCGCCTCCCTGGATCTGTGTGTGCACAGCAGCAGGCACAATGGGTGCTCCTACAGAAACAAAACTCGTGGAAACATGAGAGCACCCCAAACCCCTCTGGCTCAGCATGCCATCTCCTTGCTTTCAGTAGGTGCTGGGGCAGTGCAGACACTAAATAGCACATGCAGCTACCTATACCCTCCTCCTCATGTCCCTCATCCCAATTAGCAAGTTAGCAGTTACCTACTCACTCACAGTCTGATGCCGTGCCCATGAAAAGCCTAGAAGTCCCTAAATGTGTTGCATCCACAAATAATTTCAGCCCTAATAGGCTGTCCTGTCTAGTTAGAACCTTTTTTGTTCCTCCAAGAACAACTCAGGAAGGATCTCATGGAAGTTCTCCCTACCGCGGGTATCTTAAGTCTCCCTCAGGAAAGGCGTGGGAACCTCTCCAGGCTATTACATCAGCCTCGTAAGTGACTCACACTGGCTGTCTGCGCTCTGTTACTGGTGAGGAGACAGCTGGGTTGGAGAGCTTTGGTCAGCCTCATCTTTCCACGGGGCAAAACGAAGGCTGAGCCAGCTCATGGTGTAACCCCAGCGGGTTCAGTAGGGCGTATTGGTGTCCCAGGGGATGTATGTATGATGTGTGTCTATGTGGTGTTGGAAAAAATAAGAACTGGTCAGATATTTTTCTTCATCTTCTATGACACACCACCTCCCATTTTCTGTTTATTTGCTCATCTCCTGAAATTTTAGTGTTTGTGCCAGTGAGACCACAGCAAAGTCTTTTTCAGCCTGTCCCATCACTCATTCTGGAAAGTTGTGCCAATTTAATTGACTTGTAACCTCATAATACCAGAAAAAGAAGTCTAGGGTTTCTTTTCTTCTCTGTTGTCCTGTGGTCTCTTCCTTTTCCAGCATTTGTTGGTTTGTCCCTCCTGAAATTTTATTTTCATGAGCTGTTCTTCTGGAGAACATTCCTCCCATCTTTTAGTTATACCTTTGTGGTGCTTGTTTTCAGTTTTTGAGCGGATGAAGTCCTGATTGGCAGGATAGGAAATAACTCAGTAATACATGGTAAGTGATGTCAGTTGTTCTCAAAGGTGGCTACCTTCAAAAGAAGGAATATAACCTTTATGAGAAAATACAAGTGTCTTCATGTCCAGTCCAAATGGACAGAAACGGCTGTGGATTGAGTGGAGCCAGTCCCTCGACTAATTAATGACATCAGTTCCTGGGGGGGGTGGGGGGGGGAAGTCAGGAAAGAGGGGAAAAAAAAAGTCAGGGAAAGA
>NW_010300375.1:163709-165799 GCF_000700745.2 Antrostomus carolinensis | reverse complement strand
GAAGGGCTGTAGGCTGCTGTCAGGCTGCCTTCTCGATGCACACCCACAAGCAAGAAGCTGGGGCTCCCAGGCCAATCTATTGAGGACTGTTCTCCACGTGTGGGTGCGTCTCAGGCTGGACACTGTGTTGCACAACCCAGCTCAGCTGTGTCTCTGCTGTCTGTCATACCAACAACACTGCAAAGCTCTTAGCAGGGGGAAAAAAACCACATAAAATAGTTAAAATGGCCCAAAGTTTGGGGTTTGATTGAGTTTTGAAAATAACTGGACAATGAAAATGTGAAAAGGCGAGGAAGGGCTGTTTGAAACAATCTGTGCCATGTGGGAAAAAGCAAATTTAACCCAGTTTGAAAGTGGTAAAGAGGGAGGAGGGAGTGGTGGGCTCAGACAATCTATGGAAAGAGCTCAGGAGAGCCAGGAGGGGAAGCGTCTCTGTGCAGAAATGGAAGGAGAGGCAGTTTTGAGATGAGGGAAGCTACAGGATTTGTTTGAAGGAAAGGAGAGAAAGTGTCATGCATATTATTTTATTTTTCCAAATTATTTTACCTCATTCTCTTTTCAAACACGAGGGTGAAACTCTGAAGTAGGCAGAAAGTCTCACTAGATTTTCATTGCTTTCTGCTCCCAGCTTGCGTGGAAAACTCTCAAGATCAGGCTCTCACAGTAATGTAGCACATCTGCTCCTGGCCCCAGAACCCATCCCTGAACCTGGGGGAGGCTTGGCCCTGGTCCGGGCAGATGCTGGGACAGCATGCAAACATGAAACCAGAGTCAACTGAATGCCTTGGAGCAAGTGGAAATGTTGAGCTCAGGCTTGTGTAGTAACAGGCTGAAGAAAGATTTATGCCAATTCTTATTATATTCAGATGGATGAATCTATCAGTTTGTGGCATTTCTGCTGACTGTTTCTGAAGGGTGCAGGCACCTTTAACACGTGATGGGCACCTTTCAGTCCTGAAAATCCCAGTGGAAGAAGTGATTTAGGATTATGGAAATTGGTTGCTCACCCTAGAAATTCTTGTGCAGTGCCCTTAAAAAGGCATGAATGTTAAGGTTACATGTGTGTACTTTTGGGCTTGTAATCTCTCTTGCAGAATACAAAGGCTTTTCATGGGAAATGCACTGTGCTGATAATTTTCAACAAGACCAGATGCTTTCTTGCAGATGTTTTAAGTGTTTGTTCAGCTCTGGAGAATACTCTGTACAATTTTTTATCTTTTCTAGTTTTTGGAATCATGCAGTTTTTCCTTCATTGGGTAAGACGCAAGAGAAATATCTTCGTGGTGTGAGAAGACTCCAGCTTAGCCAGGCTCTGAGCAAGTCATAGACTGGTTTGGGTTGGAAGGGACATTTAAAGGTCATCTAGTCCAACCCCCCTGCAGTGAGCAGGGACATCTTCAACCAGATCAGGTTTCTCAGAGCCCCGTCTGGCCTGAGCTTGAATGTTTCCAGGGATGGAGCATCTCCCACCTCTCTGGGCAACCAGAGAGTCCAGAGGTTGAAGTTCTGGAGCTGCTGGAGGTTTTCACACCTTGAAGTTAGTGGACATCGAAGGTGCCCATTGCGCAGCAGGACTCACAAGTACTGTATTGCACTAAACAAGTAATATACTTTGAGTCTCTACATCAGAGGGATTAAAAATAACAAAAGGAGAGTAAAAAGATGAGATAGTTTGATTTTATGCATCAAAATGGAAACAGAGGTTCAAGGACTTGCTAGAGAGCCTACAGTGAGCCTGGGCAGAGTGCAGAACTGAACTGCTGTTTTCTGATTCCCAAGATGGTGCTTTTATTCTTCAACAAGTGTATTTTGCTTCTACAAGTTCAGCAGAAATACTTATACTCTTAAAAAAAAGAATATAAGTATTTTTTCCCCCTGGTGAGCATTAAGTGCAGAAAGTGTCAATGGGAAGAAGCGGTGATTTGCAAGTTATCTTTCTAGAGTGATGTGAAGACTCAAAAAGATATACAATGTAATTAAAAATTACTTTGAAAATGGTGATTTCTTTCCCTGGTTCCTGGATTGTTTGATGCTGCTGTCCTGACCATGCACCATCTGAACACTCTATGGTTGCATGAAGTGATTTGCCA
>NW_010300375.1:147667-163672 GCF_000700745.2 Antrostomus carolinensis | reverse complement strand
TTTGCTTTGCCTTTAGATCTTTGCTCTCTAATACACCACGTGACTCCGCTCTTTCTGTTCAGTTCTGGTAGCCACATTTGTCTTGCCAGGCTCTGGGTGCTGCGGAAGCACCACCCAGCCTGGAACTGGTTACGTGAGCATCTCTAGGCAGCTCTACAGGGTGTCTGTTGTGCAAATCCCCAGCTGGTGCACCCTGATAGTCTCCCCTTGCTCTGATTTTGGATGCTTGCAAGACACAAGTTGATACCAGCACGACATGGATTTGTTTGAAGAGCCAACATGACCCTCCTTACACTGTAGCAAACGCCTGAGTGATGCTGTTTGCAGTGCAGGGGGAGATCACCTCATTAAGCTCTTTCGCTGCTTGATCTTCCATCTTCAGGCTCCTACAGCATGAGCTTTGGCTTCCCATCCACAGTACCCACTGAAGCGGCAGCTGCGCCTTGGACATGAAGCCAACTTCTTCTGTCAGCAAAGACAACAACTCCTGTCCTGTGGCCCTTGTCCCTCCGTAATCCTCCCGTGAAGCTGCTGGTGGTTACCTGCAGTGGTCACAAAAGCACTGCCCCTGGGTGGGAGGAGAAAGTCCCTTATGCTGCTGTTATTTTAGACCACCAATGCAAGGCTTCAGCCTTCTTGTGCTGTAGGCTAAACAGATGTTAGAAAAATTAATCAAGGCGTTAGCTCCTGCAGATGACTTCATCAAACACAGTGGCATTGTGCAGCTGGAATAATCTTCCTTTAGCATTTTTAATTGTATCACTTTTGCAATTAGCAACAAGGTTATAGCACAAAAAGAGACTGACGAGCATTCAGGCTGGGTGTTGGTCGCTGAGCAGCAGGGTTTCTAATTTTCACTCAAACAGGTTTGTGATTGTTTGGGCTAAAGAAGAAATGACATTGACCTTTAAGAAATGGTCAGGGAATTGTTAGTGTGTGGGATTCACAAACCAAAATGCCTTCTAAGTTCTTTGGGATTTGGCAATCTAACTCTCACATCTTTTCAAAAGTCCCAGTGTTAGGTTTCACTGAGAGCAAATTGATTTTTCCTAGAATCATAAAACAATGGAAACTGAAAGGGAACTCTGGAGGTTGCCATCTTCAACCCCCTGCTCAGGCTTATAGTAATTTTAAGTGTCAAACTCTGCTCTTGGCGTGGTGCTGCAGTGGAGAAGAGCTCAGGAGCCCTGAAAACACTACAGGGAGATTTTGGTGAGGCACTAAAAATGGCCATAAATAATTAACTGATATTAATTTCTGAATGGTCCTCTCCAGTCCGAGCTACCGAGCCCTCCCCCAGGATCTTCTGCTATATAAAGGGGATTTTGATATTTTCTGTTCTCACCAGAATGGTGTTGGAGTTTGTACTGGTGAAGCGTTCAGCTAATTGCTGCAGGTTACCCTGTGAACCTGCAATCATACAACACCACTTTGGAAAGCTGTTCGGGGACAGAGTATTTTCCCCTTGAGTCCCAGGATCATTTAGAAAGGTGGCATAAACAGACTGTACAACTGCTACTTCAGGCACTGATTCCAAATGAGAGGCTGACTTTTTAATGGCATAGTCTCTTTTATTTTATTCCATTGTTATTCCCTGCTTCATTATTAGCTTGACTTTTCTTTCACAATTCTAATTCTTTCCCAATCCTCCTCTGCAAAAGAAAAAAAAAATCCTCTTTAAAAGAACTCCTTTCCCAGTTGCCATTATTAACTATGATTTTTCTGTCCTTTCCTTGCTGGCTTCACAACCCCTCTCCCTCCCCTGAGGATGCCATGCCAAGTGCCTCGCCATGCCCTGGCTGTGTCTGGGCTGGAGGTCTCCGTGGCAGCGCCAAGACGCATGCTTGTGGTGTCCCTGTCCTGTGCTGGGTGAAGTATTCTGATGCCTCTGAAAAGACCATCTGCTACTTCAACGTGTAGAAGTACTCACTCGGGACGTAGGCTGCGGTCCTTTGTGTTTGGAGCCTGGCTTTGAATCCCAGGGTAATATATCTGCACATGGCCCATGGCTGATGGAGGAGCTCTGTAGACACAGTCATTCCCAGCTGAGACCTGTTTCAGTGATAGTCATTGCTCCAGGGATGTAGGGAGTGGAAGTAGAGGCTCTTTGACATCCCAGGCATTAACAAGAAGACAACCAAGGAATACTTCTTTTTTTCAATTTAAAACTGTGTGTTACTTACTAATGTAAACGAAGAACAAAATGGAGCAAAGTCTGTGATAAAATATTTAAGTTCTTCACATCTTAGTTTTTTCATCTCTGTGCCTCCGAGGGACAACACACTCTCGGAGTCTGGCTTTGTGGTGCCAAATAGCAGCAGTATTTTGTCTCTGCTTGTAGTACCTCCTCAGCCTCCAGCTATGTACTGCTGCCAGCTGAGGCTCTGGTGCAGGGGGAGTGAGTGCCTGGTGTTGAATCCCAGCACGCTCATAGTGCAACCACTTGTTACCAGAAGCCTGAATTACAAAATTTATTAAATCAGTGAGGAATGACAGTGACCCAGAGAATGAAATCTGGCAGAGGGGCTGAAACAGAAGTTGGGCTTCTGCTTGTCCCTAGGAGAATTTGAAAATGTTTTACACAGAAAAAACTTGCAACAAATGGCATCACAGAAATGTAGGGACTGCTTGGGGGCTATGAAACATTGAGTACTAAGGTTAGACTTTCAGAAACATCTATTTCTTCTCCATCCTCAGTGCCTCTGAAAAGTCAGTGGAGAGCATTTTACTGTTCACCCTCTTTCAGTAGGTGAAAGAGACGAACAGGCACATGTCCCTCTGGAAAGATGAGCTTTTAGGGGACTACAGTGGATGCAGAGGACCCTGTAGCTCTGCTGCCCTGATTTATTCTTTGGCAAAGCTGCCCAAAGACTGCAGAAGACAGGTTTGATGAACATATATGGACACTCTTGCACAGAAGCATGGTAAGGTGGGAGAAAGCAAATCATACCTTCCAGAGCCTTTTTCTGGAAAGTCACAGAAGCAGTTCAGAATATGTCTGAATATTCCTGAGCCTGAGATTTTTCTTCTGGTGTCTAAGAGACCTTTTCATTGATGAAGGTGTCTTGTGCATAACTGCAAGCAATGCAGCAAGATTTTGCATTCGGAGCCAGCAGAGATGACTGTACCACACTGTACAAATAGGATGGTGACTCAATTCTCTGCGGTGCTTACAAAAATTCATAGCAAAAAGCTTTCCCTTCCTGCCTTCTCTCATGTCAGTGGCTTCAGCACAGACTGACCCCCACCTCCTGTTTCTGAACTGGGGAGTGCCCCTTCCAGCCCACTGGGCGCTGCTGACTGGGAGATCATCCTGCAGCTACTCTTCAGGCTGTCTTTTACATCTGGTCCTCAGGATGCCAGAACAGCTCCCAGACCTCTGTCAGACACTTGAGTTTTCTGCACTTTGTCTGGAGAAATAAACTGCACAACCTGAGAGGAGAAAATCTGTTTTCTGGGATTCAGGTAGTATCAGGAAACACAAAAATCTGAGAATTACAGATGGGAACAAAGAACAGAGACATTAAGTTTCCAGTCCTGGTCTTTTTCTCTGCTACTACACCAGGAAGAAAACCCACTGTGACAAATGGACAGCCGAAATAAAAAATGTCATTACAACAGGCTGCTCTATTACAAAAACATGTCTGGGCAGGTAAAACAAAGACAAGTGGTTCCCTTATGTTAAAAATGGTCCAACTTTCACCTTCAAGGTATAGTATTTCATGGCTTGTAATTTGTAGTGGCTCTACAGTTTCTTAAATCAGCTAGATTTTTTCCTTCTATATAAACATGAATTTAAAGGTGGAAGGTAATACTATCTAGGGCTTATTCATTCCTGGAGATTTTTTTATCAGGAGCTGCAGTCTTCATTATCTGGGTTTTCTATTAGTTGCTGGAAGGTGTGCATTTCTCATAGAAACTATCACATGAAAATGTGAATAACATAATAGAAAAGAGGGGGGAAAAAAAAATCTCTGACCTTCCCTTCAAATAGAGTTTCATAGCTGAAATAAAGCAAACCCCAGTAACAGCTTCACGTCTGCTCAACTGTTTCTGTAATACTGTCGTAGGTTTTGAGCTTGGTCTTTTTCTTGCTCCAAGATTATTTTGGATTATTTTTCTGTCACCACAAGCAGGTCTCTGAGTGACTTTTTGGAGATGCCCAGAGTGGCTGTGTTACTTAGTGGTCTGATCTTCAAAGTGCTCATCCCTGGTTCCACTGTGACACAGTGGCAGCCTCACCTGCCCAGAGTCTGATGAGACATTATGGACTAACCTCTGTGGAGGCACTAGGAAATATGAGTGATGATGCACCCGTGCTGCAACTAACCCCATCCCTGACAGCTAACATGGGATCCTAAGCAATGCCCTGGCAGTGCCAGGGACACTTGGTGTCCATGTCATCTGGCAGCCACAACCAGTTGTGCAAATGCCTTTTGAATGTGGGTAAGAGTTGCACCACACCTGGGCTCCCCCAGGGCAGCGAGATTTGAGAGGATCGCACCTCACATGGATAATGTGGGCAGCACCCTCCCTGCAATGCTGTGGTGGGGCAGAGAGCAGGGCAGCAGCAGTCTGTCTGTGCCACTGGTCTTGGTCAAGGGGCAGGGTGTCAGGAGGCAAGGTGCCAATGTGGCTATTGCAATAATACAGAAGTGAGCTGTTAATAACACCTTTCATGCTCAAGATACCACCAAGCGCTTCACGCTTACACCATTAAATCCTGGCAGGAAAGGGACCCTATACACTGATGGCAGAGCAGAGCATGCTGAGTGATGCTTGAGAAGAAAACCTATTTCATTATCAGTGTATGATCATGAAAGCATAGCTCAGTGTAAGGCAGTGGGATTTTTTGACTACTCTGTGAATTTAAGCAGAATGGGGCTGCAAAGAAGCAAGTGAAATTCTGTTATAACAGCTCACACAGGCACCTTAGGTGCTTTGATGATGTGTCACATTGTGCCAATGGTCACATTGTGGTGGATGGATGAGTCCTCGGGAAAGAGAAAGGCATATGGTTATGCAAGTCCTGAGGTTTTCTAATTACAAATATTATTAGTATTCTTATTGCATTAATACAGATACTAATATAATATTGATATAACATATAATATATTAAGTCATTATATTAATACTAAGCTGGCAAGTGAGAGCTGGAAGTACAGATTAGCACCTCCTCATCCTGCTATGCAAATTCATAGGAAGGTTATTATCTCATTCACATAATAATATATTAAATAATATCTTATACACTCAGCTAATTATACCCAGCTCAGGTGTGTCTAAATTAGCTACTGTCATACACAGCAACCAGGTCTGAAGAGAAACAAATGTCTGATTTAAATCCAATTTAGTCCTGACTGCATCTGCAGTGTGGCACAGCTGCAGCCTGCAGCTTCGGTGTTGTGCGTGGAAGGGAGCGATGTTCCCACTATGCCCATAGGGACCTGTGGGATTTAATGGATGTTTATAGGATATTTGGGAGCCACAAAGGCTGGGTGCCTAGATGAGCGTGTATGAGCTATGCAGAGCTGATAGACAGTTAAAGAAAATGGAAGAAAATGAATTGAAGGCTCTGTGAGAAAACTCCAACTTGACCCAAAAAAAGCCAGTATCTTCCAAACTTCACATTTTCCATTGAAAACATTGACTGCAAATGCTGCTGTGCTTTGTATTAATTCTCAAGGCAAAAGTAAGGGCGCTGCTGCAAAAAAGTGGTAGCATTTTCATTTTAAAACAAGCCTACAGCTTATTGAGTTTTGCTCTAATTAGGAGGTCTTTTTTTTTGTCTCTGTTCTCCTCTCTACTCCATGCTGCGAGGCCGGTTTGTTTTCCTTGGCCTTGAAGTGGGGGAAAAGCTTTTGTGGAAGACTTTTAAACTTCACGAGTCTCTTGCTTCTGGCTTATATTCGATAGTTGTGTATAGTTTGCAGAGGGCAGACTGTGAAATGTTGCTGTGTGGTTTAGGAGCCCCTGAGAAGACGTGTCCTGCTTCCCTTTGTGCTTTGCTCCGGACCATGGCCCCTCGTACTGCCACTGTTACCGAATATCATGAGAATATTGACAACTCCCAGAGAAGGGTCTCTGGTTCCCTCTGATAATGCTGTCATGGTTTGAAGGCAGTTGCTGAAGCTTTGCAATTCAGGACAATTCTTTGGGTGAATTTTGGCTTTCGAGGCTCTAGGTTTAAAACTGCTATGTTGTTAAACAGGGATCGAAGGCCAAAGGAAAGTGACTTTACTGATTTCTGCAGGTTGTGAAGTAACTCGCTGCTGCAGGGTAAACACTCCTCTGGTGTGGTAAGAGAGTCAGCGCTCTGGCTTGGGCACTGGTGGGTAGAAAATTGGGTTTCACTTCTGTGTCAGAAGCATGGTTATGGAGAATTGTGCTTTCACCATCCCAGGTCTCAGGCTGGAGTGAACTGAATGGTTATGGGACACAGTGCTGCGTTTAGGGGTGTTTTGGGGCATTTCTTCTCAGGACTGGAGCTGGCGTGTGGCCGGGTGCCCTTGGACAAGCACGGCAGGAGCAGAGCTCGCTGCAGCTTGGGTGGAGGGCTCACGGGTGACAAGTGCATGTGTTTATTGTGTGTGATGACTTCTTGCCTATGTGGAGATTCATAGTGTGTAAACTCTATGAATCACACCAGTTGATAAGCTGTGTGAGTATAACAGCTTATTCACTTCTCTTTCAACCAAAAATGAACTTCAAAAAGTAGGAAGAGACTCCTTTTTGGTTCTCACAGTGTCATCATCTTCTCTGGGTTTTTAATTTCCTCTACCCCCTGCTGCATTAACACTAGATAAGTGTGCTAGGTAGATAAAAATCAGCTTACAACTTTATGGACAATTGATTGGAAAAAAAAAACAGAGTGCTGAGCATAACTGACTGAAGCCTACATAAGACCTCTTAAAAATTATTTACTAGATACTCAATAAAGTGTGCCAGAATAGCCTGTAAAACTGCAGAGGCGAGAGCCTTGGGGGAGATTTCCCTGCTCTGCTCTGTGCCAGCCCAGCTGCGGCTGTCGGTAGCATTAGGAGTAAACACAGCTCCAGTCGACACGCAGTTCCTTTCTGTCTGCAGCAAATTTAAGTGTGATATTTATAGGTATCAGTCATCTCTGATCTCCTTTGATCCATTCTTTCCAACTGAAGAAGCTGTGCTTTGAAAGAAAACATCATCTTCATCTTTGCAGTTGCAGAATTAGAGAGGAACGCCAAGACACCAACTTTCAAAATGCTTCTGATGCCTTTAATGTTTATTTTAACATCTAAAAAATATCCAAGGGCCTGATCCAGCAGTAGACATGGCCAAGGAAAGCAGCAGGAGCAGACCTTGTTCCACCTCTTTTGTGGATAACACGTCTCTGTAGCACCAGGCTCTGAGGTTATCACAGATACTCCCATCTAGAACATTGAGTCCTTGTCGGAGCCCATCTAATGTAGATACATTTGTACCAAGCATGCTCACCCTCCCGCATGCATATTCATGATGTGCCAGCTCCTGACAAAGATAATGCCGTGTGCAACGAGCACCGTTATTAGCTCTGACTGACAAATGGATTTTTAATCCAATGTATGTATGTCACACATGGATCACAAGAGCTTTGAAGTCAAATGTGTTCCTGGGAGCTGAGCTACTTTTGTTACAGTGTAGAATTAAAGTGGAGAGGTGTGGAGTCCCCTGCTGTTGGATGGCACTCAGCGGTTGATAAATAGGAGGCGCGGGCGTCTCGCTATCGCTGGAAATGCTGCTGGTGTCTGGAATACAAAACTGCGCTACGAGCAGCAGTGGCTCAGCCGGGAGGCTGGGACCTGCCCTTGGCTCTCCCAGGCATGGTGCCGCAGGCAGGGAGGTGAAGCAGCACAGTGCTAGGTCCAGGAACCACCCTCAGAGAAGAAAATAGCACGGCCCTCTGAAATACCTTGTCTAAAGCCCATGAGATCATATTCTCTGAGTAAAGCTGTAACTAAATTTCTTAGAATCATAGAATGTTGTGAGTTGGAAGGGACCCACAAGGATCATCAAGTCCTACTCTTGCCCTAGCATCGGACAATCCCAAGATTCAGACCATGTGTCTGAGGGCACATCTTGTCCAAATGCTTCTTGAATATTGTCAGGCTTGGTGCCATGACCACCTCCCTGGGGAGCCTGTTCCAGTGCTCCACCACCCTCTGGGTGAAGAACCTTTTCCTCATGGCCAACCTAAACTTGCCCTGACCCATCTTCCTGCCATTTCCCCTGGTCCTATCACTGGTCACCAGAGAGAACAGCACCTTCCCCTCCTGTTCCCCTTGTGAGGAAGTTCTAGACCACGATGAGACCTCCTTTCAATCTCCTCCAGGCTGAACAAACCAAGCGACTTCAGCCTCTCCTCATACCCTTCCCCTCTAAACCCTTCACCGATGTTGTGTCCCTCCTCTGGACACTCTCCAGGAGCTTTAGATCCTTTTTATTCTGTGGTGCCCAAACTGCCCCCAGTACTGTAGGTGAGACCGCCCCAGTGCAGAGCAGAGCGGGACGATCCCCTCCCTTACCCGGCTCGCAGTGCAGTGCTGGATGCACCCAGGACATGGGTGTCCCTCTTGGCTGCCAGGACACACTGTGGGTTCATGTTTAACTTGCCATTGACCAGAACCCCCCAGTCCCTCTCTGCAGGGCTGCTCTCCAACCTCTCATTCCCCAGGCTGTGTGTGTCCAGTCCAGTTCTTGAACCAATGACACTCACTATGCCAAGCTGCACAGTAACAAAGATTCTCCATCCCGATCCAAATAGTGCAGTTGCACCTGTTCTGGGCTCATATAAGCCCACACCACATGCAACTCCTTTCCTTGTTTTTAAAAGGAAACGTGAACTTGAAGGCAAAGATGTTCATGAAGGATTTATGCTGGGAGCAAACCAGGACATGCTCACGATGTGCCTCAGAAGCAGCTGGACCATTTGACTGGCAATGGACAAACATAAAACTTCTCAGCTCATGAAACCTTTTCCCTGTTGCAGATAAGCTATTTACACATTTGGAGTGTCACTTCACAATCAATACTGAGACCGAACAAGGCATAACACAGCTGATGTTGCTTCATGTACACAATAAATGATCAACAGATGGGTGCTTGTATCCCTGTCTCTATGTAATTCCTTAATCCTGCTTGAGTAGTCGAGGAGCATTGCAGGTAACACAGACTGAAGCACACACATCATCCCCTCAGATCTGTGGTGTAGCACGATAAACCTTTATGAAATCATTGTCCTATTCGTACAATCAAACCATGGTTTGTAGTCACTACGTGCAACGTTTTACCAGGTAGGAGCAATCACTTTCCTGGCAGTCCTGTGCAGGACCAGAGTATGCTTGTGCTCTTTTGAGTTGAAGCACAAGTGAAGACCAGCCATGTGTATGTATGTGGATCAACACCACACACAAACCCGGAGTAGTAACCTGGTGCAGTTTTTTTCAAAGTTGTGGTATCTGCAGCCCAGCTTTCAAATGAAACTCTACCGCATGAAATCCATTTAACAGCTCATGGTAGCCAGTCCAGAACTCACGTAATTGTTATGCCTCATTAATTTGGTGTGTTTGTTTAAATTGGCTGGTATGTTCCCAAAGTAGGTAATCTATAATTTTAAAAAAATTCTGATTACTTTGTGGTGCTTTGAATGGCTCTAAGTGAAAACTGCTATGTTGCTCTTTTGTCTTTCTCATTTGAATGCGATGGATACCTTACAAATGAACGGAGCTGGAAAGGCGTTTAATTTATGAACCAAGATGTACTTCTAAATAATGTCTAATTAAGTTCATTCATGACCTGGCACATGATGCCTAGCTTAGTCTGGGCATTGCAATCCATTAGTAAACATGTTAATTGTAATAATTGCTACTGGCAGCAATTATTTTCAGGAAGGCAGCTAATTTCAATCAGCAGAGGGAATCTAAAACGTGAGGAACACCCATCCTGTTTTTTTAAAATACGAAAAAAAGCAGCTGCATGCCAGGGGGACAAATTGTCAGCTTCACTTTATAGGAGTGATGGTGAGGTTTGGAGAAGCTGAGGACATATTCCCAGGCACTGGAAGCCACCTCCTTCACCAGCAGCCCCAAAGGCAGATCTAGAGGGAGAAATGAAACGTGCTGCTTAGCCCAGTGTCTGCAGGACCAGCTGCTTTTGGAAGATGTGGATGTAAGATGCTGATAGGGTGGTGTATGCACAAAATCATCCATGTTATTGTTGTGGATGAGATGCAATAGCTGCTCGTGTTGACTCTGGAGGCTCCCGGCTTCACGGCGTGGTTCGTTAGCTGGGCTGAGAGCCAGCACCCTGCCACGCTGCTGGCGATGCTCTGCCAAACTCAGAGGGAGCTGCAGTTGTTTACGCTGGTGTGAACCACCTCCATGTTTAATTTCTGAAAGATAGAAAAAAAACCTGGACCTCGGTCCAAAAATTCAGAATTGAGTATAGGATTGTTGTCAAATGCTGTAATTAGACACAGAGCTGCAGACAGGGAATAAAGTACACCATTATTTATTTGTTAAATTAACTTTTCCACCCAAGCCCTGTGACGCTCACTGGGAAGACGTCACTTGTAATTTTTTTCTCGTGTGCTCAGTGTGGTTCCATCTTACAGGAGCTTTAGCACTGAATTAATTACTATGTTAATGGATGTCTATAGTCCATTAGTAAATTAAGATGTGATGCTAATTCTCTTGGGAGGAAGTAGAGGGGAGTCTATTTAGTACCAAATCATTCAGTTTGTTGCAAATGGACTCCAAATGTTCAAAGGCAGGAAGAGAAGTGCATCAAAGATGCTTTAATTTGAAAAGCATAAGGGAAGCTGATCTCAAGGCCTGTCTATGTTACAGAACGTACAGCAGCAGATAAATTAGCTTTGAATTTATTATCAGCCACATCACTAAGGAATAGGTAGGATGAACCTGTACCACCAGGCGTTTTCTTCAAATAGCGACTGACCATGCGGGTGTTTCACTTATTTTACCTGGTGCTTGGAAGGATACAGGTAACCTGAAATTTCCTGGAGATATGAACTTAAATGAGTGAGGTTGCCCTGGCCCACTCTCCAAATCTGACAGACTCGGTCATCCTTGAACTCTAAAATAAATTTTTGAGAACCCAGCGACACAAGGGCTAAGAAAACAAAGGCACAAATAAACACAGTAGTTTTATAATTGGCACAGGTTTGCTCTGGACGCTGCCCAGAGGTGCTGTTTGGTGCATCTTTCTGTGTGTGTCAGAAGAGCTGCTGGTGTCAGTGCAGTTTGAGATCTCCCCGTTGCAGCTGGCTACTGTGAGTGAGGATTGGAGCATACCTGGCTTTGCTGCTGCTGCCCGCTGTGCCGGCAGCCCCTGCGCCCTGCTGCCCTTCACCTGCTGTCACGGTCCCATGAGCCGCATCGGCGTCCTGCCCTGCATTGGTAACGTGTAATGTGTAATCTTAACCAAGGCTACATTGCTTTGTATTATGGAGATATAAATAACAGCTGTGTGTTCAAACCTGGTAACGCTTGACTCCCGCCTGAGCATTACTGCCTTTTCTGCACTATAAATACCAGCCATGCTTATTCATTTTACCTTTAATAGTATACAAAAATGAAATTTGCTCTCTAAGGGGTGAAATCACAGACCAAAAACCGTTCATGTGGGTTTTCCTCTCTGCCGGCAAAAATATAACAGTTAATTAGGCTGGAAAACCCAAAGGAAAGTGAATTCAGACGGCCAATAGTGGAATG
Organism: Antrostomus carolinensis; assembly: GCF_000700745.2. Classification (NCBI taxonomy): domain Eukaryota; kingdom Metazoa; phylum Chordata; class Aves; order Caprimulgiformes; family Caprimulgidae; genus Antrostomus; species Antrostomus carolinensis. The sequence continues at coordinate 151,925 of NW_010300375.1, read as the reverse complement.
GCATGGAAAATATCTCCATGACAACAGAAATTTACAGCACTTCAATTTTAATATATCAAAGGATAAGGGTAATTTCACAGCCACTATGCAGAAGATATACCCCTTTCTCTTTCTCTTGATAGTCCCTAGATTAAATGGAAGCCACATTAATGTGGTCCCAGATGTGAACGCGAAAACAGGGTTATGAAACCTAGAAGTTATGAATGCCAATACACCAGCAAGGTGAGAACTTGTCCTGCTGTCTAGGACAAACATGGGCCTTCTTTGGTGAGATATTGCAGAGTATCATAGTGATTTCTTCACACATTTTAATATTATGTACCTGTTTACTAACAGGGCTTAGCATGGTACATGTAGTGTAAGGAGGTATCAGCTCCCATCCTGAGCAGCACAGTCCACCTCTTGCAGGGTTTATGACTAGTTGTCATCTTTTGTTGTTACTGTTTTATACTCCAGAATGAATTCCAGGGTGAAAAACAAAAAAACCCCACAAAACAAACAAACAAACAAACAAAAACCCACAAAAAAAAGAAGGGAAAATGTGAGTTTAAAGATCATAGATATATATCCAAAAGTCTGACCCACATTCTCTGATCATACTGAGCAAGCATATTATGCTTCCATTTTAAATACTGCATTCGATGTATTTTGTAAATGTATCCACGAGCATGAATGTTTCTTGTAGAAAATGTCTTCTAGTATTTAGTAGGGGATGAATCAATTCAGCATCCATAGATATTTCTTTATTGATTTCACTAAAATTGATCTATTTGTATTTTAAGTTAAAAATCAAACTTAAGTATGATAGTATTGGCTGTTGGCAATATATATATTTTTAAATCCCAACAGGATACACATTACTTTTGATTAGATTCAATAGGATGCTCCTGTACATAAAAGAGCATCTCACTCATCTGCCAACAAAGAGCTCATCTCCTCTCATTTTCTCATTTTCACACATTCAAGCAGGTTTTGCGTGGCTCCTTCCAACCAGCCATGCCTTGAACTTGTCCTCTTGGGCAGCTCTGGCTGTGAGTGTGCAGGGGGAAATACGCTGTCTATAAATATAGGAAAATGTCAGGGTGAGGCAGCGCCTTGTTTGTTTTCTGTAATACAATATGGAAAGTACTAACAGGATTAGCCTTTTGTGATGAGTGATAACAATATATTAAAAACAAATGTTAATAGGCAGCATGAAATCGCTAACAAAGTAGAAAATTGCTAATAAAATTCAATGGGCCTAATTTTAACTTTGATAATGTGTCTAGCTTTGAGAGCCCAGTTCCACAAAGCAAGCAGTGGAATGGTGAAAGAGAAAGATTTTCGGTGCAGGGCCAAGGCTGCCACTCTTTTGAATCCTCACACTGCTTGTCCTGCCAGAAAGTGACGTCCAGCACCTGGGAAGTGAAAATTGCTGTGCTTTCAAATAATCCCAACAGGGCTGAACACTGTCTGAATGTATTACCTGTGTGGAAACCGGTGTGTGCAGGTACATGCCCAACCCTCCCCAAGGCACACTGCTCTCTGCTGATATGGTGCAAATGAGACTGGGTGAAAACTTGGCTTTTGGGTGCATTTTGTTCCCTTCTGTGTGTTGCTCTGTTCAGCTCTAAAATTACCCAAGCTCCCAATGAATCTGCAGAGCTGAGAGGAGAAAACAGAAATCTGGATGAGCTGGGGTGTGGGGACTGGAGTCAGACCAGGTCAGGAGCTGGGGAGAGCAAAGAGAACTGATACCTGCCCCACAACAATGTGGTCTCTAGCTCTGCAGGGCATCTTGGCTGACTTTGTCCTCTGGCCATGATATGTCCGTTTCAATCTTAAGAAAAGCCTTGGAAATTCCTTTACTAAAAAAATAAATAAATTCAAAACAAGCCCAGCCCCAAATGTGTTGTGTGGGAAGGAAGCTGAGACCATGAGCAGACAGACCAGACAGTGCATGGAGGGAAAATTGGTAAAAGCAGACAAGGGAATTTAAAATGTACAACAAATAAATTAATTGGATAAACAGTAGGGCCAAAAGGTAAACCAGAACAGAGACCTGTCCCCTGTAATAACTCTTTCAAAACTACTCAGATTAAAGGAGAAAGTAGAGATCAAACGAGCTAATTTAAGCAGATGCCAGGCTCAAAGGATAATGTGAACCTTAATTACTTACACTTATTCTTCCTTCTCTTCTTAAGTGAATTTCCCAGCCAGTATTTTTGAGTTTTGCCAGACAGGAACCCACTGCACATTTCAACCCAGGGATTTGGCGAGGTCCTCCTCCTCACCACGTTCTTCTTTCCATTTTTCCTTAGATTTAATTATTTTCCAACCTGGCCTTCTAGCTGCTCCCATACTGAAAATAACTAAAAAATATTTATGAACAATTTGGGGATGGCTTGGATGCCATAAATTACTTCATTGCTGTCAGTCAGTTGCCCTTTTCCTTTCAACCAGCTCAGTGCTCCCTGACCTTACTGATTACATCCCCTTGGTTGTAGACAAAGGTCCTGCCACTGGTTCTGGCGTACCCAATTTCAGCAAGTTTTTAGGCGCAGCACTTAGCAACATTTTTCCACTCAAGTTTGAGCTTTGATGCACTTCCTTGGCATGGTCACTTATAAACTTTGGAGTTGTCTTGGAAGTGTTCGGTCTCCCTGGGTGCAGTGCCCAAAGGCTCTGGGGTAGATTTTCTGCCTTCCAGCACGTGTTTTAAGGAAGCCAAGGGAAATCTCATAAACCCGTCAGAAAAGCTAAGATGGCTTGAAAAGGTTTGTCCCAAATGTAAGAAAGGTAGAAGTTTTATTTTTCTTAAGCTCCCATAAGTGATAAAAAAGAAAGGTCAGTTTTATATTTGGTGGCAAATAATCCTGCAGCTCCAAATGCAATTTGCAAGGGAATGAGGAGGTGGGGGACAAGACATGGAGGACCTGAGATGCTGCAAAACATGGTCGCTGATCTGTGTCTTTAGGTGCCTCCATAGGTATCTGCTGGTCAAGCATCTCTGGAGAAGGCTGCTTGAGGGAACTCCTGCAGGGGGGACGCCAGCGTGAGGGCAGAGGAGTTTGAAGAACCAGGACAAGGTTTTGCCAGAGTGCTCAAGCACTCTTGTGCTGCTCTAATTCATGTCTTTTACAGCGCTACTCATGGGAAAATATACTCCCCAGTGCGAGGCAGAAGGAGCTGTGCCTCAGGTGAGACTTTAGGCAGATTTTCGTTGCCATCCAGGTGGTTTTACATATCAGACCAGACACTCCAGGGTGCCTGTCGTCAACTGTCCCTCCAACCTAGTCTGAAAGGCCCCAATGTGTGCTGGAGAGCTGTAACCATTGAGGGATGGTTTTAAGGGATGGGTTTTTCAGTGGCACAGATTTCGAGCATGCTTCTCACGCTCTTTATGCCTTTGAGTAGCACTATAAAAAAAATAATAAACTGGGAGACATTTTGAAGCTTTTTCATATCCTATGTCATTAAAACTGCATGTCTGAAGAAAAGTTGCAGTGGCAGCCTGCTGTGGTACTACCTTGTCTACCAGTAGAGCCCCCTCCAGCAGCAGCTGGGGTTTGGGATAGGCACGGCGTGGTCAGTGAGAGTGGTGTGGATAGCTGGTGCTCACCACCTCCCTGCCAGCCATCGCCTTTCCCCACGGATGAGTGGATCCCTTGCAAGGACTTAATGTAGAGTGAAGGACTGAAGCTCTTGGAGGGCTTCCTTTTCAGTGTAGGGGAATGAAAAGAAACACCATGCTGTTGAGTCACCACTTTTCCATCACTGGGGAGATCAAGAAGCATATCTGGTCCTACTTTCAAGCCTCCTGGGTGATAAGCAGAGGACGAAATGCAAGGATGCTACCCCAGGAATAACCAGCTGCCTCTGCCAGAGAGCTACAGCAATTTTCGCTGCGTTACTGGATCATGTTATCAGAGAGTGATAAACTACTTTTCCTGCACTGTGGGTTTCATATTTGCAGCTGTGGGGCTGCCCACCAAGAGCATGTGCTGTGGTGGTTCTGTTCTTCTGAGGAATGTCCATTGCCCACACCACACTCTAGTTTGAATTTATTTTTATTTCATAAGAATTTTCAAGATCTTAAAGAGTCGCTGTGTCTCCATGGGAGTAAATGGGAAGTGTATGTCAAGTGTGGTACAAAAGAAAATTACCTTTTTTAATAGTTTTGTATTGTAAATGAGTAATCAGTCCACTGATAAGATATAATGACTTGGGACTACAGAAAAGATTCAAGGAAAGGCAGTGTTTTCCTCTTGTCTCATAA